>NC_083401.1:131766274-132070365 GCF_020745735.1 Hemiscyllium ocellatum
CCATATTTTAGAGATAAAAATTAGAATGTTTTTATGTAATGTTGGGGGGTCACTCCCCTTCTCGAATGTATGAATGAATGTTAACTAAGATTTGAGTCTTAAAGACAATTTCTTACACTGACAGGAGTGTTCCTCAGCCACGACGCTGCCTGTGTTAAACAACAACCCTATTTTCGTCTCTTATCTGTACCTGTCTGCTGTCACCCTGCCATCCTCACTCTGTCATATTATCATCCCACTTCTATCCTTCTGTCTTCTCCTTAAAAACACCAGAAAAAGCTATTCGGCCCAATACAGTCAACAATTTCCCTCTGCTTATTTACAAAAGCCCTCAATTTCTTTGAGCAGTCGGCTTCCTTGCACATTGTTAGTAAAATCCCATTAAATCTAGTATCTGTGCATTAGGCACAGTCATTGTTAATTTAGTTGCCCAATCCTTTTAAACTAAAGCTGTGATTTATGTTTCAAAAAAGCATGCTTGCATTTTTGAAGAAGTATCAACATATTGTACAAAATATCATTGCCTTTCATTAATGATTCAAATGAATGAATATTTTATTGAAGCATCCAATACTACATTTTGTAGGCCCTATATAACTCAAAGACTTTCTGGAATACATACATAATGTCAAAGGTTTCATTATGAAGTTGACGAGTTTTATGTGTAGACTGGCCAAGCATTTGTAATACTTAAACTGCTACTGAATCTTTAAACCAGCAGTCACTTTATGTGTTAGCTGGAGAGCATCGAGGACTTTATTTAAGGTTAAGATTTCTCACTAGCTTACAATTTACACTGATAAATGACAGAGACATCATAACTTGATGACTCAAATAAACCATGTGAAATTGTCCACCTTGGTGGAAAGAATTGAAAAGCAGAATATATTTTAAAGGGTGAAAGACTCGTAAATTTTGATTTTCAAGATGAAGGTCCTTACACACTTAGATATCTAATGATCAGGTAAATCAAGCACTTTGCAGGAAGGTAAAACTAGAATTTGGAGGTTTTTTTAAGAATAAGGAAATCCATTGTAATTTATAATTTAGTGTTTTAGGGCTTTAACAACATCACACCTGGTGTACTGTGTACTATTTTTGAGTCATAACTCAGGGAGGAAATGTTTGCTTCAGAGGGATTGCAACTTAAGAGCCTTAATAAATTAATTCCTAGGATGACAGAGCTGTCCTAGGAGGTGAGATTGAGTAGAACGGACCGATCGTCTCTAGAGTTCAGGAAAATGAGCAATACTCTTATTCAAATATATAAAATTCTTAAGGGATTTGGTAGAGTAGATTCTGAAGATTAGTTTCTTCTAGTAAGAGGGTTGAGAACTAGTGCTCAGAGTCTCAGGAAAAGGGGTGACCATTTAGGAATGAGACTAGGAAACATATTTTCACTTGCGTTGTCAGTCTTGGCAATGTTCTGGTTTGTTGGGCGATGAATATTTAATTGATAAGCAAAATCAAGACTCAAATCAATTACTTCAGAGCACCTTTAGAGAAATACAATTGCATGTAGCATTCAGAGAAACCTCGATTATCTGAAAGACATGGGTTATTCATTCGATTAATCGAATTCCGGATAATTGAAGCCTGATAACAAATTTTAGCAAAGCATCAGAACCTTGAGATCTTGCCAGATAATCCGAAACTCAGGTATTCGAATGCTGAATAATCAAGGTTTCTCTGTTGGCCTGCTTGCCATAGTCATATGACTTCTACTTCTGCTATACCTGTCTTTTATTTTTAGTTTTGGTAGCAGCCATTAAGAATACATCACTTGAAGCAAAGAAAACCAAATGGATATTGAGATAGGGAGGTAAGTTAATGCAGGATTTCAGCCTTGTCTTATCGAAAAGGAGGACAGGATTAAAGTGGTCATATGGCCTACTTCTTTTCCCACTTCTTATGGCCTTATGAAGCTGATTGATACTACATAGTTGTAGGGCAACAACCTTACAGCACTTGTGTGAAGAGATGTGTAAAAATCTTTTGAACCACTTCCACCTTCAACACTCCTCATCATTCAATTGCTAAACTTCTTTTCTTCTATGAAGTCCTGTAATCCATCGCTTCCTTCCAACCCATGATCTGTTAGTATATACTTTCACATCACCTCAAGGTTAGTTTTTGTCATACCTCTGACACAGAGACTGCCCTGGTCTTGGGAACCAATATGACTGGTCATAGTGCATCATCCATCCACCAGCTCCAACCTCCAAAACCTCGCTCTGTATTTTATTAGTATCATCAGCGTTAAGTTTTCCTTCCAGTAGCCATGATGTGGAGGTGCCAGTGTTGGACTGGGGTGGGCAAAGTCAGAAGCCACGTGACACCAGGTTATAGGTTAACAGGTTTATTTGAAATCACAAGCTTTCAAAGTGCTGCTCCTTCATCAGGTGAAGTGATTAAGGGGCAGTGCTCCGAAAGCTTATGATTTCAAATAAACCTGTTCGCCTATAACCTGGTGTCACGTGATTTCTAACTTTGTCCTTCAAGCAATTAGACTACACACCTCAGATAAATCTATGAGTTGGCTGTGTACTCCCATAGTTTCCAACTTGCTTCTTGAGTGCTGCATAAAACACAGGATTGAAGTTTCTTGAAAATTTCCTCTGAGTCCTGAAAATACACTTTCACTTTCTGCCTCAGAGCAGAATCCAGCCAGTTTTATGAAAATTATAAGACAATTCAAAAGATTACCTGAAGAACCATTGATGGCAGTAGAATTCTCTCACAAACCCATTCTCTTGTTGATGGAAAGCTTGATATTGCTCAAGAACGCAGAAGGGATAAATGCCTCAAGTAGAATCCTATTCATCAGCCTCAGAAGGACGACTCCATGATGAATAATTGATTCTCAACATGATCTTCTGCCTTCCCCTCTCCCTGCCTGTTTGGTGTAGCTTTGAGAATTTAACATGAATATTATCTATATCAGCTGCCTAACCATGAGCTGGTTGAGGCATTGTGGTACCCAATTCCATCAATCAAATTGATACTCTAAATTCCTCCATTTATTCTTATGGAGAAAAGTGACAACAATGGTCAGTATTGAAGTAAACATTCGGGATCATGAAAATCAAAGGAAGTCATGGATTAGTGGGCAATAGGCAATGCTGCAAAGTGGTAAGCTGCAAATATTAAACACTTATCACCTCACAGCTCCCATCCTCTCCATCATGTTGTTAAGTTCTAGATCTCTGTCAGATGCCACCAAATGTACTGAGCATTTCCCACACTTCCTTTTTCTCTTCAAGCGAAATTAAGCATTTTTGCCAGCCCTTGAAGATGCAATCATACTTTTGAGTCTTGCATTCTTCTTCAGCAAGAAAACCTGATAAAAAGGAGCCATTACTAAATGTGGCGATTAAAATACGCCAAATGCAGAGCTAATTAATAAAGTACTTTAAAACTTTTTTGCATAAAATGTAGAGCTATAGAAAAACAACACTTCATCCCAAATTCTAGCCACTATGGGCCAGGAGGAAACTTTGGCTATTAAGATAAATCTTTTCATTTTTCATTATTTTTGATTATGAAATAGATTGTGAAAACTACTGTTTAAAAACCAAACATTGCGGAATGCATTGCTGCACTTTTACAAAGAAGTCACTAGACCTCATTGTGAGTGGTATTGACACTGCAGCTTTATTTAAGTTGTTTGGGATGGGGCCAGGTCACCTGGTTTGTGGGCAGATTAGGGTTTAGCTGGCAACAGATTGCTGATTGATTTGTGCAAATGTGACCAATCATGGATGCTGGAAGTCAGCAGTCTGAAGACAGCTTTCTGATAGGCTCCTTGGCAGGTGAATAGTTTGGGTTTTTATAATAAAGGTGAGAAGCTTCCAGCAGGCTCTGTGTCTATATCTACCTGCAGTAAAAGTGCCTGAAGCAAGCTAATTATTTTCTTCCACTAGTTGCTTTAAGCTCTTGCTTTTAATCAGTAATGAAGAGATTTTATGATTAGTGTACTAACTGATCTGGGCCTCCTGTGAAGAAGTGAAAGAACCTGAAGAAAGGAGATTGACGAACAGAAATTCTCGGGGAGCAGCTAAATCCTGTGGACTGGTGCTATTGAACTGTGATTCCCCAGTTTAATTTCCCCTGCCTATTAAACTATTTTTTCTGTTTGCCTGCATGTGCAGGAGTTCAAAAGCAGGTAGTGTTTCCCTATTAGAGTTGTATGCTAATAGTCCATATGTCTGTTTACCTTTGGTTAGAATTTACTTATTTGTGTTAAATATGGAAACATGTTAACCTGATTCTGTCAAACAGGAAAGAGAAACATTCTTGTCAAGGTTCCAAATGGAGCTATCTTTGAGTGTGGACTGGAAATGCACTGCTCATTCTGCAAACATTTAGCTCACCATATCTTCGATACATCCCAATGCATCTTCTGGTCCCAGCGTCAGGTATTTTCAAACAAACACTGAAGAATAAGGATGCCACTCATGAGCACACAGAACATGCCATTTATATTGGTTCCATTTTCCCATAAATAGAATTTAAAGCAACAAAGTTTCTCAGAATAGAGTTCCAAAGTCACAGCTAAATGAGAAAAATCCATTTTTAAAAACGTGCTCATTATTAGAAACTTGCTTCGTGGATCCCAGAGGTGCAGGTTGCTGTTACCATTCCTGCTGTTTCTGCATTCTGTGAAGAATACTTAATTCCTTCTCTGGGGTTAAATAACAGTATCCAAGTGACTAAATCCTTGCTGGAAATGTTTCTTATTTATGGTGTTGTTCAAACCATGCAAAGCCTTTTCTGTTGAATCAAACATGATGATACTCCTCACCAAATGTAAATGTCAAGGTTGAATGAACAGCTGTTTAAAGAGGCCTAACTGCAAACAGATGATACCGAGACAGAAACTGGCTGAGGACAATCATGGGGTAATAACAGCATCCACTAGATTTAAACTGATGGAAGAAAATACCAGGTAAGCATCATCACAGGCACGTAATCCTCTCCACCAGGAGCTCCTCTATATACGTAGTTGGGACAAACTTTTGTATCCAACAGCAAAAGAATGAAAATGTCCCTAGATCGACTTGCTTTAGAGAGAATTTTATTTATGCATGGACTGGAACCTTATGGGTTGAAATTTTCTTCAAATTAAATGAAATATAAATTAACACATTTTTCTATGAGGTTAAATACATCAGCTCAGAAAGCAGAAACTGATGGTAACACAGATAAGAATGTAATGGTAACTGTCTAGACTATTTTTTAATTCAATATTTAAATTATATTCTTTAAAAATTCTCAACAGAAGTCATCGCCACTGAAACTTGTTAATAGGGGAAGCAACAAGTCTAATAATATTTCTCTGTGAGGCATATGTTTGATAAGGTTTCTTTAAGAAAGGACTAGTTAGGGACATTCACAATTCTCTTTTCTTCACAAGACTACTTCTGCTGCTTCTCCTTCCTCACTGCTTGTTGGTACATCCCACTCCTCCATCCTTTATTGAGAACACTGAGAATAGTGTGTATTTTATTTTCCAAAAGAATACAAAAGACACCCACTTCTAAACTGCTTCAATATAACTCACGGCACCATTCAGGGAACATCGCTTGGACACACGCACCAAATAACCCCACCACCTTGTGGCCAACTACTTAACTCCCCCTCCCACTCCTCCAAAGACATGCAAGTCTTGGGCCTCCTCCACTGCTAAATCCAAGCCACCGGACGCCTGGAGGAAGAATACCTCCGCTTCCATCTTGGGATCCTCCAAACACACCGCATCAACATCAAGTTCACCAGTTTCCTCATCTCCCCTCCCAACCTAATCCCAGATCCAATCTTCCAACTTGGCACCACCCTCTTGAATTGTCCTACCCATCTAACTTTCTTCCCACCTATCCACTCCACTCTCCCCTCTGACCTATCACCATCACCCCCCACCTCCATCTACCTATCACATTCCCAGTTACCTTCCCCCCACCCCCAGCCACCTATTTATCTCTGAGCCTCTTCCCCCTGCCCTACATTCCTGAAGAAGGGCTTATGCCCGAAATGTTAACTTTCCTGCTCCTCGGATGCTGCCTGATCTGCTGTGCTTTTCCAGTGCCACACTTTGACTCTGATTCAATATAGTGCACAGTAAATAAAACAAAATAAATAGAGTTATCATTTACAAATAAAACTTACACGGATTGGATGAATAACTCAGGATAATCAACTATTAATACATGAAGACATGACATAAAGCTGCTTGAATGATATAACAATCATCAGTTCTTCAACTGGGCCAAATGCTGGAATCCAAGGTAGACAGGCAGGAGGCTGGAGGAACACAGCAAGCCAGGCAGCATCAGGAGGTAGAGAAGACAACATTTTGGGTGTAACCCTTCTTCAGGACTGGGGGTAGGTGTAAGGGGAGCTGCAGATAAAGGGGGTGGTGAGGGCAGCATGGTGAAGTGGGGATAGGTGAACACAGGTAGAGGGTACGATCTGGTTGGTCAATGGGAGGAATGAGTCCAGTTGGCGGCAGGGAGGAGCGAAAGGGAGGGGGAGGGGCTGGGAAGGGAGTCAGGAGATGGGAAGGGAGGTTATTGGAAATTGGAAAACTCCATTTTGAGTCCTCCGGGCTGTAGGCTGCCCAGGCGGAAGATGTGGTATTGTTCCTCTAATTTGTGGTGTGCTTCATTGTGGCAATGGAGGAGGCCAAGATGGTCATGTTGGAAAGGGAGTAGGAAGGGGAATTGAAATGGGCGGTGACTTGGAGGTCTGGTCAACCCCTGTGGGCCCAGCCGAGATGCTTGGCAAACCAGTCCCTAAGTTTACATTTGGTCTCCCCAATGTAGAGAAGACCACATTGGGAGCACCTGCTGCAGTAAATTAGATTGGAAGAGAGGCAGGTGAACCTCTGTCTCATCTGGAAGGGCTGTTTGGGGCCCTGGATGGAGGCGAGGGGATGGTGTATGGCAGGTTTTGCATCTTTTCCGGCTGCAGGGGAAGGTATTGGGTGTTCAGGAGGGTTGGTGGGTAGAGACTCCAACTAGACCCCACCACCAAGAACATCTTCCACTCCCCACCCCTCTCTGCCTTGCACAAGGACTGGTGAAGGGAATGGTGGGGTCTAGTTGGAGTTGGCGGAAGTGTTTAAGGATGATGTTGGTGATGGGGTCTAGCTGTTGACACATTAGCAAAGAGATTAAGGGACGTAGCCCAATTTATCCTGTACCCAACTTACCCTCGTCAAAGGTGAAGCACCATTACGAATAGTTGAAAGATTACTTTCGCCCAGGGATTTCCTCATATCATCAGTCTGGAATCTCAGCAAGTGGCAAAGAAATGGTAGAAAAGGTGGGGATTTTTAAAATGGATGCTACCGCTTGGTTCAGAAAGGCATTGTCAACAATGTCAGGTGGTAAAATAACTATTAGACTGGAACTCTTGAAGCCTGAAATCAGAACGTTGCTTCTCTGCAAATGCACATTTGCCACAGAAATGATCTTTCACTTCCATGTAGAGTCTCTCATCTCTCAATGCCATCTGTACGAGAGACAATGATTCCTCACCTGTCAGAGCCATCAGCGGCTCCTTATATAAATCTTCCTACATGTCCCTGTGGCACACATCCTAAACTATGATTCTGTTACTTCACCCTCTGAACATTCTGCTGAGTAAGCTGGAATGGATGGTAAGGAAAAGAATGAAAGAAGGGATTTATTCTTGAACGCCCATCAGAACAACAGCAACATGACTGAACCACACCATTTCTTTTTTTGTTTTATTCTTCCTGCCGCCCACTTTAGATTCTCAACCTTCAGTGTTGGCAGCAAACACAGATTTCCACAGCTGGGTGGGCTGAGGATCGCAGTTAACATCCACAGTCCCACTGCAACTTGCAACGAGACTAGCAGTTCTATTCTCATACCTCGTAATGTTGAAGTCTCGCCAGATTGTTACTCTCAGAATTACCAGAGCTGAGTAAAGATAAGGTAGATCCAAGAGGAATTTGTAACTGGTCCAGTACTTGATGAATTCAAGAATGTACATGTGCAGCCAGTTCATTATTTCACTCAAGGGTTTTCCCAGCTGAACCTCTCATGTGTGGTGAGAGACTTACAATGGTAAAACCATGCAGCAAATACAATAGCAACTAGCCAAGACTGGTAATTTATCAGTGTCTTCATAATTATGTCAACTGTACAAAGACAGCTTGAAATGTGTCCAAAACTATTACAAAACTGAGCATTCTATTGAAATCAAAGCTAGAAGAAAAACTCAGTTTAATTATTCAGTTGAACTCCTCGGGTTATGTTAGGCTTCTTAAAACTTTCTCTTCCTTATATTGTATAATGCTGCCTTTGCTTTTTTCTACATTTACTGCTGTTGCCTCACCACTCAATTTTTTTTTTGCCACTGCAATTTTGATTTCTCTTCTTGCCAATAGGTGCCACCATTATGGTTAAAATCAACTAGGTAAAAACAAGGACTGCAGATGCTGGAAACCAGGTTCTAGATTAGAGTGGTGTTGGAAAAGCACAGCAGTTCAGGCAGCATCCGAGGAGTAGGTGCCCAAAACCTCGATTTTCCTGCTCCTCGGATGCTGCCTGAACTGCTTTGCTTTTCCAGCATCACTCTAATCTAGAAGCCACCATTATGGTTATCACCATGAATGAGAGGGAGGCGATATTGGGTGCACAATGATATTTAGCTGCTGTGCATTGTATATACTGGCCAAGGCATCTGTAAAAGATTGTTCCTCTGTAACATTGCAGCTGTACCAATGCAACATTTAATCCTTCAGAGTAAATTTCATCACACAATGATGAGGCGAAATGTACAAACTGCAGACAGACTATGCAGACCACACAGAGATTACATACATATTATCTAAATCCAGGTGCCAGAGTTGGCTCTGGTTGAGAGGATTAAAATGAACCTAAACCTAAATAAAATCAGCCTGTACAATCCACAGTAAATTCTACTCCACATAATATATCCATTGAGTGTATATATTCAGAGAGATAATCTCATTTCGATTCAGATGACAGTTATAAATGGCTCAAAGCTTTGCTCTCGTGGTTTATGATATGATCTGAATCCATAATTAGATTACTGTCTCATAACCACTCCTAAATATCCATTACCGTCGACATAATGTTCATGTACAACAGAATAGGAGTCAGAGAGTATTTGGAATGGCTTATAGATGCATCAAGGAAACTCAGGAAATAAGGCTTTCTTGTTTTGTATTGTATGCAATGTGTGGTACCTACTAAAGTCAAACATATGCACCTTTCCACACATGCAAGACTCCAGGTCTGCTCCAGCTCATATAACAAGGTTATAATGGTGAATACATTGGAAACTTGATGTCAACCTGAAAACTGCTTTTTATTTCAAAAATATACTTTATTCATAAATACTTTGATCTATACAACTGGACATGCCGTGCATAAGTAAACATTCCCTTTCTTTGCATACTGAAACAGAGTAATCACTCCTATTTACAGGTCGGTACGATTACATTTTGAGCTGAGGTGCCAGCAGAGCCCAAACGACTGCATGGGCCCCCTGTTCTTCTTTAGGCAGGCAGATGTTACACAGTGGTCTTTCCCCACCGCGCATTGGTGGCAGTTGTCCCAACTTCAGCGCGTCCCTCAACACGTAGGCCTCGACCTTGGAATGTGCCAGTCTGCAACACTCAGTCGGGGTCAACTCCTTCTGCTGGAAGATCAATAGGTTTCGGACCGCCCAGAGAGCGTCCTTCATCGCGTCGATGATCCTCCAGGCACAATTGATGTTCGTCTCGGTGTGCGTCCCGGGGAACAGGCCGTACAGCACGGAGTCCCGCGTCACGGCGCTGCTCGGGACGAACCTCGACAAACACCACTGCATTCCTCTCCAGACTTCCTCTGCATAGGCACATTCCAGAAGGAGGTGTGTGACAGTCTCACCCTTCGAGGGCAGCATGCGGTGCGGCTGAGAGGCCGGGCGTGCATAAAAGATCTCACAGGCAGAGCCCTTCTCACCACCAGCCAAGCCATGTCTTGGTGCTTGTTGGAAAGTTCTGGCGATGAGGCATTCTGCCAAATGGCTTTGACAGTCTGCTCAGGGAACCGCTCGATAGGATCCGCCCTCTCCTTTTCCCGAAGAGTCTCGAGGACACTACGTGCTGACCACTTCCTGATGGACTTGTGGTCAAAGCTGTTTTTCTTCATAAACTTCTCCACGAAGGATAGGTGACACAGAATGGTCCAACTACTTGGAGCGTTCCGCGGCAGTGAGGCCAGGCCCATCCTTCACAACACCGGGGACAGGTAGAACCTCAGTACGTAGTGACACTTGGTGTTTGCGTACCGGGGATCCACGCACAGCTTGATGCAGCCACACACAAAGGTGGCCATCAGGGTGAGGGTGGCATTGGGTGTATTTTTTCCCCCGTTGCCCAGATCTTTGTACAGCGAGTCCCTTTGTACCCTGTCCATCTTTGAACTCCATATAAACTGGAAGATGGCCCGGGTGACTGCAGCGGCACAGGTCTGGGAATAGGCCAGACCCGTGCCACGTACAACAGCAATAACAGTGCCTCACACCTGATGACCAGGTTTTTTCCCACGATGGAGAGCGACCGTAGCTTCCATCTGCCCAGTTTCTGCCTCACTTTGCTGATACACTCCTCCCAAGACTTGGCGCATGCCCCAGCCCCCCCCGAACCAAATACCCAGCACCTTCAGGTGGTCGGTCCTGACAGTGAAAGGGATCAAGGATTGGTCGGCCCAGTTCCCAAAGAGCATGGCCTCGCTCTTGCCTCGGTTTACCTTGGCCCCCGAGGCCTGCTCAAACTGGTCACAATTGCACATGAGTCTGCGCACTGACAGCGGATCCGAGCAGAGAACGGCGACGTCATCCATGTACAGGGAGGCCTTAACCTGCAGGCTTCCGCTGCCAGGAATAGTCACCCCTCTCAGGTTCGCATCCTTCCTGATGGACTCAGCAAATAGCTTTATGCAGCACACAAATAAGGCAGGAGAGAGAGGGCAGCCCTGCCTGACTCCAGATCTGACTGGGAAGCTATCTGATTCCCACCCATTGATTGAGGTTGCACTGAAAATGTTGGTGTAGAGCAGTCTGATCCAATTGCAGATTCCCTCCCAAAAGCCCATTTTGGAGAGAACATCTCTCATATACCTGTGTGATATCCTGTCAAAGGCTTTCTCCTGGTCCAGGCTGATCAGGCAGGTGTCCAGCCCTCTGTCCTGCACGTAGGCGATCGTATCCCTGAGGAGTGCGAGACTCTCAGTGATCTTCCTGCCCGGCACAGCACAGGTTTGGTCGGGGTGAATCACCGACCCCAGAGCAGACCTGACCCGGTTGGCGATTACCTTTGACAGGATTTTGTAATCCGCATTCAACAGTGTGATTGGTCTCCAATTTTTGAATTCCTCCCTCTCCCCTTTCCGCTTGTAGATAAGGGTGATGATGCTTTTCCTCATGGATTCACTCATGGTACCTGCCCGAAGCATACTGACATACACTTCCAGCAGGTCCTGGCCAATCAAGTCCCACAGAGTGGAATAGAGCTCGACCGGTAAGCCATCGCATCCGGGAGTTTTATTCTTTTCGAAGGACTCGAGGGCCTTGGTCAGCTTGTCCAGAGATAGCGGCTGGTCCAGCCTCTCGTCTGTTCACATACTTGTATCAGCTGAAAGAAACTGAGAGAAGTTTTATTTTAATTATCAGTCATGCATTTCAGGTTGGTGGTAATGCTCTCACATTTCAGTGGGATATTGTGCGGGCTGTTTTTTAGAGGCATTTTGCCATTTCAATGAAGCTTGAAACCGAGGCTCCAGTTGGCTGCTCAGATGGACTTAAAAGATCTTATTGTGTTTTTTGAAGAAAAGCAAGGGAGTTTCCCATTATCTCACGGCCAATAGCACAAAAACAGATTAACTAGTATTTGCATTCATAAAGAGGACTTCATATCCTCAGGCCATTGCAAAGCATTTTGCTGTACAATTCTATGAACTGAAACAATTACTGGTCAGAGTTTAGTCAGGGTGACAGGGGTCCTGAGGACAGATCCTGGAGAGCCTGTGAAATTCACTGCCTCAGAAACCACAGGCCCACTTCAACTCTCTGTGGGACCACTGGCCACATTTGTTCAACAATCCACAACTGATTATTAGCCACTGGGAATCCCATCTAGCTGGAGGACAAGATCCTGCTCCAAGTGTTACGGGGATACTCCCCAGTGGCCTGCATGGGCACAGCTCTAATACTTGGGAAGCTTGACATCATTCAGGACAAAGCAACCCACCACATCACCAAACATCCGCTCCCTCCACCACCGACGCTCAAAAGCAGCAGACAAGATGCTCAGTAAACATTAACAAAGCACTTAGACAGGAACTCCAAAACCACAACCAATACCACCTACAGGGACAAGAACAGCAAATAAGTGGGAACACCACAGTATGCAAGCTCCCCTCTTAACCTACACACCATCTGGACTTCGAAATATATGCCATTCCTTCACTGTCATTGCGTTTAAATCCTGGAACACCCTCCAAAACAGCACTGTAGTGTATATACAACACGGCTCACCATCACTTTCGTGAGGACAATTACATAACAGGTACTCAATGCAGATACATCCAGTGAAGACCATAGCCTCAAAACAAATTAAAAAGCAAGGGCACCTGACCAATTGTCGGGCCAACAGTTCAGCATCACCAACAGAAGCAGTGGTCACTGCTGGATCTGCACATAGCAGAGATGATGCCATCGGCATTCTGGGATGGCAGAACTGATTTTTGAGGAGAGACTGATTCAGTTAGGATTGTATTCATTAGAGTATAGAAGAATGAGGGAGGGAATCTCATCGAAGCCTATAAAATTCTAACAGGATGAGGATAGAACCGCAGGGAGGGCGTTCCCAATGTTGGGGAGTCCAGACCAGAAATCATTGTTTAATGATAAGGAACCTATAAACCTTATAGGACTGAGATGAGGAGAAATTTCTTCACCTGGAGAGTGATGGGTCTGTGGAACTCAATACCACAGAAAAGTGATCGAGGCCAAAACATTATGTGTTTTTGAGAAAGTGGTAGATCTACCTCATGGCTAAAGGAATCAGGTGGTATGGGGGGAAAGGTAGGCTTAGGGGATTGAGCTCGATGATCAGCCATGATCATATTGAGTGATGGAGCAGGCTCAAGGGGCCAAAGAGCCTACTCTTGCTCCTATGCTCTCTGTGCGTTTCTATAGGAGCAAGGCACTCTCCTCACAAGGGATGTGGAGTCTGACAAGATCTGGTAATCAGCGCTGAAAATGTGTTGCTGGAAAAGTGCAGCAGGTCAGGCAGCATCCAAGGAACAGGAAATTTGACGTTTCGGGCATAAGCCCTTCATCAGGAATCATCAAAGATCTGGCAATCATCATAGTTAGGATAGGGAATTGCAGAGGCTCCACATGGGCCACTTATAGGTTTTAGCAAGTGGTCTCTCCAAGTGGTAGTGAAATTTCACTGCTGATAGGAAGAGGTTCCTCTTGGCCTGTTGAGTGATTCAACTGGCCTTCTAGGTGGGTGCTGGAAACCAGATTCTAGATTAGAGCGGTGCTGGGAAAGCACAGCAGTTCAGGCAGCATCCGAGGAGCAGGGAAATCGACGTTTCGGGCAAAAACCCTTCATCTTCTCGGTGGGTGGCCCATTATCAACCTTCCCTGCTGCTGATAAGATGACGGTTACTCCACCTATTGGGCCACCCTTCCTCACCATTGCATGGGCCCTGCACCCTGCCCCCAAACTCTCAAACCACCACGAGAGGGCGGATCAAATCCAGCCTAATGCATCCAAATTGATCACTGTCTTTGCTGAAGTGACAAGGCCTTGCAAACAGTGAATGAGCAGCTCGTGTGTTTTGTGTTGGTGAAGGAGTGAATGTCATCTAAAAGAACCAACACCCTGATTTGGAAATGGTGATGGGTTTCAATGCCTGTTGACTGCCTAATTAACCAAAGAAACTTCAGATATACTTCTCTGGGGCATGGCCTGCACAAGCAAACCAGGAATTAACGAACTACAAATATGGAATGCAAGCACACAAACATAAAATTCCACCCTCAACAGCTTCCAAAGAAAAGCAACAATGTAGTTATGCCCTGCTGAAAAATAAAGACAGATACATGCCAGTTGGAATACATTATGTTGAATAGGCTTGGGATAATAATACATGCAAACAAAATAATTTTTGAAGCTAAAAGTGCTAGTGAATCTCGGCAGGTTTGATAGCATCTGTTTAAAGGCGAGAGTGTGGTGCTGGAAAAGCACAGCAGGTCAGGTAGCATCCGAGGAGCAGGAGAATCACGTTACGGGCATAAGCCCTTCATCAGGGCTTATGCCAGAAACGTCGATTTTCCTGCTCCTCAGACGCTGCCTGACCGGCTGTGCTTTTCCAGCATCACACTCTCGACTCTAATCTCCAGCAGCTACAGTCCTCACTTCCTCCTAGCATCTGTTTAAAGAAAAACAATTACCATTTTGAAACCAACATGACTATTCTTCAGCCAGCAGACACAGACCATGTAAAGTGGAGCTCTGATTTCCCTTGGAACTCAGAATACCACTGTCCATAAACAAGTTTAGTGTTTTTCGGCCACAAGGACCAAATATATGTAATGATCCTGAGAGTGGTATAGGAAATTGCAGCTATCAATCTCGTAACCTTGGTTGAATTTAATTAAATTATAATAGTTGTTGCCTCTCCGATGAGATTGAAGGATGACAAAGAGAGCTGTCACTTTAGCTGATCTCTCAATTTAATACGTGGAAAGGCTGAACTGCCAAGTTGTAGCAGACATTAATCTGAAGAATTTAACGTTTAATTAAGTAGCACAATTTAATCATGTTTCTGTTATTCGAACTTGGAAGGATTTAGGAGCCAGGTTCAGTTAAAATTGCAACTGAAACATTAACAAATGATCAAAAATTTTTAATAGTAATCATTTCAAAGGAATTCCAGAGCTGACCAATTATAAAATATAGACAGATGTTACTGATATGAGCAATATGAATATAATAGTTTATTGCTCATTATGGTTTTGTCTGCCAATCAACTAAGCTATTTGTCAAGAAAGGACACTCTTTCGCAGCCCTCAGCAATGAAAAATGGGATATGCATTGATTCAGAAACCAGGTTTTTATCCCTGGGTCCCAGCCACACATAAATTCGTAGGTTCAAGCCCCAGTTCCGAGGTTGAGTACAAAAGTTGAGGTTGACATTACTGGAGCATTGAGGGAGTACTGTAAGTTGGAGGGTCAGCTTCTGAATAAGATGTTAAAGCAAGGCTCCATCACCCCTCCCTGTGGGCAGATAAACAAATCCCATGTCACCATTTTGATGAGAGGGAGCACTTGTCTCCTGTGTCCTAGTCAATATTTATCCCTCAGTCAACATCACAAAATAGATTATTCGGGTCATCAGTGTATTTCTGTTTTTTTCTGTTACCTGTAAAGGTCTATGTGAATATTTTAAATGCCATTCCCAGTGGAAATGGGCCCACTACATAAAATCAGCCCCAATTCAATGCTCACTTAGACAAATGTCAGATAATTGAGATTTTAAGTACTGCTGAAGAGAGACTCACAAGTATAAAGACCCTTTTGTGAACACCAGATGTCCCAAATACCTCATTCTTCCCGTGTCTGTGTGGGTTTTGTCTGGGTGCTCACTCTGGTTTCTTCCGACAGTCCCAAAGATGTGCAGGTTAGGTGAACTGGTCGTGCCAGGTGTTTAGGGATGTGTTGGGTAGGTGCTTTAGTCAGGGGAAATGTAGAGTAATCAAAAAGTCTGACGCTGAATAAAAAAACAACCAGCTAGAGTAATGTAGTAGGGTTGGAGAATTGGTCTGGGTTGGATACTCTTTGGAGGTTCAGTATGGACTTAGAGTCATAGAGTCATAGAGATGCACAACATGGAAACAGACCCTTCAGTCCAACCCGCCCATGTCGACCAGATATCCTAACTCAATCTGGTCCCACCTGCCAGCACCCAGCCCATATCCCTCCAAACCCTACGTATTCATATACCCATCCCAATGCCTCTTAAATGTAGCAATTGTACCAGCCACCACCACTTCCTCTGGCAGCTCATTCCATACACGTACCACCCTCTGCATGAAAAAATTGCCCTTTGGGTCTCTTTTATATCTTTCCCCTCTCACCCTAAACCAATGTCCTCTGGTTCTGAACTCCCTGACCCCAGGGAAAAGACTTTGCCTATTTACCCTATCCATGCCCCTCATAATTTTGTAAACCTCTATAAGGTTACCCTTCAGCCTTCGACACATCAGGGAAAACAAAGCCAGCCAGTTCAGTCTTTCCCTATAGCTCAAATCCTCCAACCCAGGCAACATCCTTGTAGATCTTTTCTGAATCGTTTCAAGTTTCACAACATCTTTCCGATAGGAAGGAGATCAGAATTGCATGCAATATTCCAACAATGGCCTAACCAATGTCCTGTACAGCCACAACATGACCTCCCAATTCCTGTACTCAATACTCTGACCAATAAAGGAAAGCATACCAAACGCCTTCTTCACTATCCTATTATGGGCGGCACGGTGGCACAGTGGTTAGCACTGCTGCCTCACAGCGCCAGAGACCCGGGTTCAATTCCCGACTCAGGCGACTGACTGTGTGGAGTTTGCACGTTCTCCCCGTGTCTGCGTGGGTTTCCTCCGGGTGCTCCGGTTTCCTCCCACAATCCAAAGATGTGCGGGTCAGGTGAATTGGCCGTACTAAATTGCCCGTAGTGTTAGGTAAGGGGTAAATGTAGGGGTATGGGTGGGTTGCGCTTCGGCGGGTCAGTGTGGACTTGTTGGGCCAAAGGGCCTGTTTCCACACTGTAAGTAATCTAATCTAATCTACCCAAGACTCCACTTTCAAGGAGCTATGAACCTGCACTCCAAGGTCTCTTTGTTCAGCAACACTCCCTAGGACCTTACCATTAAGTGTATAAGTCCTGCTAAGATTTGCTTTCCCAAAATGCAGCACCCCGCATTTATCTGAATTAAACTCCATCTGCCACTTCTCAGCCCATTGGCCCATCTGGTCAAGATCCTGTTGTAATCTGAGGTAACCTTCTTCACTGTCCACCACACCTCCTATTGTTGGTGTCATCTGCAAACTTACTAACTGTGCCTCTTATGCTCAATCCAAATTATTTATGTAAATGACAAAAAGCACCGATCCTTGTGGCACTCCACTGGTCACAGGCTCCAGTCTGAAAAACAACCCATCACCACCACCCTCTATCTTCTACCTTTGATCCAATTCTGTATCCAAATGGCTAGTTCTCCCTGTATTCTGTGCTAATCAGTCTCCCATGAGGCACCTCGTCGAACGCCTTACTGAAATCCACATAGATCACATCCTCTGCTCTGCCCTCATTAATCCTCTTTGGTATTTCTTCAAAAAATTCAATCAAGTTTGTGAGACATGATTTCCCATGCACAAAGCCATGTCGACTATCCCTAATCAGTCCTTGCCTTTCCAAATACGTCTACATCCTGTCCCTCAGGATTCCCTCCAACAACTTGCCCACCACCGACATCAGGCCCACTGGTCTATAGTTCCTTGGCTTGTCCTTACCACTCTTCTTAAACAGTGACACCACGTTTGCCAACCTTCAGTCTTGTGACACCTCACCTGTGACTATCGATGATACAAATATCTCAGCAAGAGGCCCAGCAATCACTTCCCTAGCTTCCCACAGAGTTCTAGGGTACACCTAATCAGGTCCTGGGGATTTATCCACCTTTATGCATTTCAAGACATCCAGCACTTCCTCCTCTGTAATATGGACATTTTGCAAGTTGTCACCATCTATTTCACTATAGTCTGTATCTTCCATATCTTTTTCCACAGTAAATACTGATGCAAAATAATAATTTAGTATCTCCCCCATTTTCTGTGGCTCCACACAAAGTCTGCTTTGCTGAACTTTGAGGAACCCTATTCTCTCCCCAGTTACACTTTTATCCTTCATGTATTTGTAAAAACCCTTTGGATTCTCCTTAATTCTATATGCCAAAGCTATCTCATGTCTTCTTTTTGCCCTCCTGATTTCTCTCTTAAGTATACTCCTACATCCTTTATACTCTTCTAAGGATTCACTCGATCTATCCTGTCTATACCTTACATATGCTTCCTTCTTTTTCTTAACCAAACCCTCAATTTCTTTAGTCATTCAGCATTTCCTAAACCTACCAGCCTTTCCTTTCACCCTGACAGGAATATACTTTCTCTGGATTCTCGTTATCTCATTTCTGAAGGCTTCCCATTTTCTAGCCGTCCCTTTACCTGCGAATATTTGTCCCTGATCAGCTTTTGAAAGTTCTTGCCTAATACCGTCAAAATTAGCCTTTCTCCAATTTAGAATTTTACCTTTTAGATCTGGTCTGTCCTTTTCCATCAGTATTTTAAATCTAATGGAATTATGGTCGCTGTTCCCAAATGCTCCCCCACTGACGCCTCAGTCTCCTGCCCTGCCTTATTTCCCAAGAGTAGGTCAAATTTTGCACCTTCTCTAGTTGGTACATCCACATACTGAATCAGAAAACTTTCTTGTACACACTTAACAAATTCCTCTCCGTCTAAACCCTTCACACTATGGCAGTCCCAGTCTGTGTTTGGAAAGTCAAAATCCCTTACCATAACCACCCTATTATTCTCATAGATAGCCGAGTTCTCCTAACAAGTTTGTTTCTCAATTTCCCCCTGACTATTAGGGGGTCTAGAATACAATCCCAATAAGTTGCTCATCTCTTTGTTATTTCTCAGTTCCACCCAAATAACTTCCCTGGATTATCCTCCCTCAGCACAGCTGTAATGCTATCCCTTACAAAAACACCACTCCCCCTCCTCTCTTGCCTCCCTTTCTATCCTTCCTGTAGCATTTGTATCCTGGAACATTAAGCTGCCATTCCTGACCATCCCTGAGTGATGTTTCTGTAATTGCTATGATATCCCAGTCCCATGTTCCTAACCATGCCCCGAGTTCATCTGCCTTCCCTGTTAGGCCCCTTCCAAGGAAATAAATGCACTTGTTGGGCCAAATGGCCTGTTTCCACACTGTAGGGATTTTATGATTCTATTATCAATGAAGAACCTTTAAGGTACAGTCACCATTAAATGTAGGAAATAAAGCATCAAAACATAGGAATAGGAGTAGGCCATTCAGCCTAGCAAAGTTTTTCCACAGGTTAACGCAACTCTGACTGATTGAACACTTCAATGCCTTTTACCCACACTATCCCCTGATCTCTTCCTGACCCCCAACACTCTTTATGGAGTTTGTAGATTTCAATGAGATCACCTCCCGTTGTTCAAAACTGTAGACAATACAGGCCCAGTTTGCTCTATCTCTCTTTGTAGAGCAATTGTCATGGAGGCAAGTGCATTGAACCTTCACTGGTGCCAAATTGCACAAAGCAAGCTCCCAAACACAGAAGTACACTGTTGACCAGAACAATCCATTTTGTGATGTTGACTGAGGGGTAAATACTGGCTAGGACACTGGAGATAAGTGCTCCCCCTCATCAAAATGGTGGCATGGAATTTGTTGTTCTGGCCATGGGTTTGAGGGGGATGGGGTGGAAATTGGACCTTGCTTTAACATCTTATTCAGAATATGACACTCCAACATGCAGTATTCCCTCAGTGCTGCAGTAGAGTATCAACCTTGATTTTTGTGCTCAACTTTGGAACTGGGAGGTGAATATAAAATTTAGTGACTCACTTTTATTCTGCTTTGAGTGGAGTGAGGAATCATCACTTTCCATCAGGGGTGCTAGCAGTCCTGATTGGCAGTGCAGAGGGTTACACTATAGAGGATGCATCTTGAATGTTTTAAGTCATGGTCAGAAACTCATCCACCACCTATTCCCAAATTTCCATTATGTGCTCCTTGCAGGCAGAAGTGTGAAATTAGCAAACTATCCATTTGTTCCTCTTCCAAGCAGGGACATCCATCAGCTTGACAAGCGGGGATCACATTACTTCTTGACTCGTTTAAAAAGACCAAAGCCTCAAATATTCGCTTATGCAAGTAGTTTCCTTGTAATGCCTGTCTCCCATACTCTAAAAAAGGTTTTAGGTTCTACACAGACACTGGTAACACCTGGTTCTACCTTTCTGGCAATACAGTCAGATCACTCCACTGCTTCTGTACTTGCACAGCCAGGGAGTCAGTCCTGACTGAGCTGCAATTCCATCTGTTTAAACACAGAGAAAGTCAAATCTTCAGCATGAATCACAGGTTCTGTTTCCTCACTCCTTTTCAGAGCCACTGCTTCAAGCTGAACCAGGACATAAGCATTCTACTTGACCGAGAGCTGGGTTCCTGCCCAGATGTCCTCAGCAGCACAAAGGCTACCTGCTTCCACCTTTGTGACAGAAACAGAAATTACTGGAGAAACTCAGCAGATCTGGCAGCATCTGTGGGCAGAAAAGCAGAATTTACATTTCGAGTCCAGTGATCCTTCTTCGGAACAGACAGTACCCAGGGCAAGGAGTTATCTTTGCTGAAGTTAGTGGGAGGGGAGGAAATGGAGTAAGTGGATAAATGGGAACCGAGCCCAAAGAGAGAGAGAGCAAGAAGACAAAGAGTTGGTTAATAGTGAGTCAGGGATAAAGAAAAGCAATAATGAAGGCAATGAGGTTGGCTGTATTGAAAGCAGTCATGTCATGACAGGGCCTGGGGTGTGGGTAAAGGACATGGAAGGAGATGTTCAGATTCTAAAATTATTGAACTCAGTATTAAATCCCAAAGGTTACAGGGTGCCCGAGTGGAAAATGAGATGCTGCTCTTCCAATTTCCGCTGAGCCTTGCTGGAACACTGCAGCAAGCCTGAGACAGAGACATTAACCAGGCAGCACAATGGTGTTTGAAAGTGTCAGGCAATGGGAAGCTCAGAGAAATTTTTGCAGTCAGAATGTAGGTGTTCTATAAAGCAGTCACCCAGTCTACACTTCGATTCCCTAATGTAGGGAGGACCACATGGTGAGCAGCAAATGCTGTAGTGTAGATTGAATGAACTGCAGGTAAATTATTGCTTCACCTGGAAGGTGTGTGTAGGGCCTTGGACAGTGAGGAGGGAGGAAGTACATGGGCAAGTGTTGTGCCTTCCGCAACGCAGGGGAGGATACCATGGGGAGATGTTGGGAGTAGAGGAGGAGTTTACCAGGGTATCCCAGAGTGAATGGTCCCTGCGGAAGGCTGACACAGAGGAGGCAGGAATATATCTGGAGGTTGTGGAAATGGCAGCAAATGATTCTCTGGATGTGGATGCTGGTGGGATAGGAGGCAAGGACGAGGGAGACCCTATCGCTGCTGTGGGAGGGAAGAGAGGGGCTGAGGACCGAAGTGCAGGAATTGTGTTGGACCCGGCTGAGGGCCCTGTCAGCTACATTCATGGGGAATCCTTGGTCGAGGGAAAAGGTGGACAATTCCCTCCGAAGGAAGGTGGCACCGTCAGAACGGATGCAGTAAAGATGACAAAACTGGGAGAATGGAATAAGGTCTTGACAGAAAGCAGAGTGAGATAATGTATAGTCAAGGTAACCATGGGAGTCGGTGGTTTGTAGTGGATATTAGTGGCCAGCCTATCCCCAGAAATGGAAACAGAGATGTCGAGGAAAGGGAGGGAGGAGTCAGAGATAGCAGGGTGAAAATTGGAAATGAAATTGATAAACCTTTCCAATTCTGATCAAGAGAGGAAAGCAGCACCAACGATGTCATCAACATACCTCAAAAAGTGTTGTGGATTGGGTCCATTGCAGGACTGGAACAAGGAATGTTCCACATATCCCATAAATACGTAGGCATCACTGGGACCGATGCGGGACACAGTTTTGATCTCAGGAAAGAGAGAGGAATCAAAGGAGAAAGTTGTTCAAAGTGACGATGAGCTTGGTCAGGAGGAGGTGAGTGGTGATGGATGAGGACAGTAGAGGTCACCTTTGCAGCAAGAAGCAGAGAGGGTACAGAGCAGCAGCAGCAAAAATAATTTATAGAACTATTTTGGGAGATTAATGGGACAGCCCTTGTGTGATATCTCCAGGTTCACTGACACTCAGACCCATCTCAGTAGAATGTATACAATACCATAGTATATGGGGAAGAAGTAGGCAATTCAGCCCCTCTATTCAACATGAGCATGGCTAATGTGATAATCCTCTGATCCACTTACTTACCTTTTCCCCCTAATCCTCAGTTCTCTTACTGATTAAAAATCTGTCTCAGCCTTGAATATCACAGAGGGCTGTTGAGTCTGGGTCAAGTATATTCAAGGTAAAAACAATGACTGCAGACGCTGGAAACGTTCGAGACACCACCCACGCCCTCCACCTCCTCCAAGACTTCTGTTTACCCGTCTCCCATCGCCTCATCTTCACCATGGATATCCAATCCCTCTACACCGCCATCCACCATGACCAGGGCCTACAAGCCCTCTGTTTATTCTTCTCCAGTTGTCACCAACAGTACCCTTCCACCGACACTCTCATTTGGCTGAACTGGTCCTCACCCTTAACAATTTCTCCTTTGAATCCTCCCACTTCCTCCAGACCAAAGGGGTAGCCATGGGCACATATATGGGCCCCAGCTATGCCTGTCTCTTTGTTGGCTACGTAGAACAGTTGATCTTCCGTAATTACACCAACACCACACCCCACCTCTTCCTCCACTACATTGATGACTGCATTGGCGCCACCTCGTGCTCCCGCGAGGAGGTTGAGCAATTCATCAACTTCACCAACACATTCCACCCTGACCTTAAATTTACGTGGACCATCTCTGACACCTCCCTCCCCTTCCTGAACCTCTCCATCTCCATTAATGATGACCGACTTGACACTGACATTTTTTACAAACCCACCGACCCCCACAGCTGCCTGGATTACACCTCTTCCCACCCTATCTCTTGCAAAAATGCCATCCCGTATTCCCAATTCCTCCGCTTCCACCGTATCTGCTCCCAGGAGGACCAGTTCCACCATAGAACACACCAGATGGCCTCCTTCTTTAGAGACCACAATTTCCCTTCCCACGTGGTTAAAGATGCCCTCCAATGCATCTCCTCCACATCCCGCACCTCCGCCCTCAGACCCCACCCCGCCAACCGTAACAAGGACAGAACACCCCTGGTGCTCACCTTCCACCCTACAAACCTTTGCATAAACCAAATCATCCGCCGACATTTCCGCCACCTCCAAAAAGACCCCACCACCAGGGATATATTTCCCTCCCCACCCCTTTCCACCTTCCGCAAAGACCGTTTCCTCCGTGACTACCTGGTCAGGTCCACGCCCCCCTACGACCCATCCTCCCATCCTGGCACTTTCCCCTGCCACCACAGGAACTGTAAAACCTGTGCCCACACCTCCTCCCTCACCTCTATCCAAGGCCCTAAAGGAGCCTTCCACATCCAAGGTTTTACCTGCACATCCACTAATATCATTTATTGTATCCATTGCTCCCAATGCGGTCTCCTCTACATTGGGGAAACTGGACGCCTCCTAGCAGAGCACTTTAGGGAACATCTCTGAGACACCCGCACCGATCAACCACACCGCCCCGTGGCCCAACATTTCAACTCCCCCTCCCACTCTGCTGAGGACATGGAGGTCCTGGGCCTCCTTCACCGCTGCTCCCTCACCACCAGACACCTGGAGGAAGAACGCCTCATCTTCTGCCTCGGAACATTTCAACCCCAGGGCATCAATGTGGACTTCAACAGTTTCCTCATTTCCCCTTCCCCCACCTCATCTTAGTTTCAAACTTCCAGCTCAGCACTGTCCCCATGACTTGACCGGACTTGTCCGACCTGCCTGGCTCCTTTTCCACCTATCCACTCCATCCTTTCCTCCCGTCTCCTATCACCTTCATCCCCTCCCCCACTCACCCATTGTACTCTGTACTACTCTCTCCCCACCCCCAACCTCCCCAAGCTTATCTCTCCATGCTTCAGGCTCACTGCTGTTATTCCTGATGAAGGGCTTTTGCCCAAAATGTCGATTTCGCTGCTCGTTGGATGCTGCCTGAACTGCTGTGCTCTTCCAGCACCACTGATCCAAGTATATTCAAGGCTGAGACAGATTTTTAATCAGTAAGGGAATTGAGGATTATGGGGAAAAGGTAGTTAAGATGAACTGAGGATTATCACATTAGCCATGCTCATATTGATTAGATGGGTTATAGAGTTCATCCCTATACACTGTGGCATTATTTATATTCTACTGAGGTGGGCCTGAGTGTCAGTGAAAGCGCAGCAGGTCAGTTAGCATCCAAGGAGCAGGAGAATCGACGTTTCGGGCATGAGCCCTTCTTCAGGAGGACCATTCCTGAAGAAGGGCTCATGCCCGAAACGTCGATTCTCCTGCTCCTTGGATGCTGCCTAACCTGCTGCGCTTTTTCCAGCAACACATTTTCAGCTCTGATCTCCAGCATCTGCAGTCCTCACTTTCTCCTGAGTGTCAGTGACCCAGCCTCAACAGCCCTCTGTGTTAAAGAATACCATAGATTCACAACCCTTAGGGCAGAAATACCTCCTCATTTCTCTGAAATAAAATATGCAACTTTGTGTTGAGAAAGGGCCCACCAAAACACATTGGACTCATTTGCCTTGCACACATACTGGCTCTGGTGCTGAACGCTATATTTGTCCAAAGTGTGAGGGCAGAGTAGAATTACAGACACAAAAAAAAATGCAAACAGTTGAGATATATTATTCAAAGGGTGTCATATCCACAAATCAATCTTTGGTGAGGCTGCTACCATTTATACACAAAAACAATATAACCCAATAATTGAAATTAATTGGGAAGTGTCATCTTGCTGTTCATTTCATTAGTCATAATTCCAAACAGATACAAAAGCTTTTCTGTCACTTTTAAAAGGCGTCTAGCCTCACTATCTACCTGGGGCTATGAAATGAGAAATGATGGCAGGATTTCCAGACAGGAAACCCATCAGAACAGGTTATCCAGTTACACGTCGGAAATTAGGCATCAAATCACTTCCTCTTGGATGGGAAAGAAGGTGAGGGATGATTCACAGTAAATTGGATACTGGACCGGGGAAATTATGTTTAGGAGTCAGATCAGGAAAAGGGAAATCTGAGATGAGGTTTAGACCATGGAGACTGGGGAACAGGGGGTCGATGGAGAGATCCAAGATGAGATTGTGGCCATTGGAAATGTGGGAGGTTGGCGATCAGAAATAGGAGCAGTTTGAGGGGGGGAGGTGTAAGACAACAGGATTTGGAGATTGTTAGGAGATTGTTGGATTGGTATCAGCGTATCATGGAACGTGTAATGAGATTAGGTCATTGGAGAACTCCTTGTGGGCCTCAGGCGGTGTTGCAAATGCATGTACCTCTTGGTGCCACCTGTCTATGCCTCCTCTAACCTCTCAGAATTCCTAATCATTGGGACACCCAGCCTCCCATGTTTAAAATGAAAACCCATGTCAAATAGAAGCATGCATCCACCTTCAAATGTTTTACTGACCTGAAAGCTGACTGGGGACCCACCCCAAGCTAACTCTGTTAGAAACAGAGAGATGTGTACGCGGATCAGGTAATTAGTTTTAGATATTTTGCATCTGTCAAATTCCATTCTTTAGAGCTATCAAATTCATGAGACTTCAATCACGAATGAGTTATTTAAAGAGAATCCCAAAAGGAGGAACATTTTTACTTTTATTCAATTCATCACCACATAGCAAGACTTCCAGATATCCGAGGAGCAGTAAAATCGACGTTTCGGCAAAAGCCCTTCATCAGGAATACAAACAAAGAGCCTGAAGGGTGGAGAGATAAATGAGAGGAGGGTGGGGGTGGGGAGAAAGTAGCATAGAGTACAATAGGAGAATGGGATGGGGATGAAGGTGATAGGTCAGGGAGGAGGGTGGGGGAAGGTAGGAAAGAGTACAATGAGTGGATGGGGGTGGGGATGAAGGTGATAGGTCAGAGAGGAGGGTGGAGTGGATAGGTGGAAAAGAAGATAGGCAGGTAGGACAGGTCATGGGGACAGTGCTGAGCTGGAAGTTTGGAACTGGGGTGAGGTGGGGGAAGGGGAAATGAGGAAATTGTTGAAGTCCACATTGGTGCCTGGGGGTTGAAGTGTTCCGAGGTGGAAGATGAGGCGTTCTTCCTCCAGGCATCGGGTGGTGAGGGAGCAGTGGTGAAGGAGGTAAAGAACCTTCATGTCCTCAGCAGCGTGGGAGGGGGAGCTGAAATGTTGGGCCACAGGGCAGTGTGGTTGATTGGTGCGGGTGTCCCAGAGATGATCCCTAAAGCGCTCTGCTAGGAGGTGTCCAGTCTCCCCAGTGTAAAGGAGACCACATCGGGTGCAACAGATACAATAAATGATATTGGTGGATTTGCAGGTAAAAATTTCCATCAAAGTTTTATGCTACTTTCTTCCCATCCCCACTCCACTCTAATTTATCTCTCCACCCTTCAGGCACTCTGTCTTCATTTCTGATGAAGGGCTTTTGCCCGAAACATCGATTTTGCTGCTCCTCGGATGCTGCCTGAACTGCTGTGCTTTTCCAGCACCACTAATCCAGAATCTGGTTTCCAGCATCTGCAGTCATTGTTTTTACCCAACAGTGATTATCATTCAAGAGGGTGAGGGTCCACCTGCCGGTCCTATGCCTTGGTTAAGTCTTTCTGTTGTTTCTGTTCTAAGCCTGACAAATGGAATTATCGCCCACCCCCTCTCCTGATACACACACACACACATAACAGTTGTTGTGTTGGGCAGCGGTTCCAATCCTTGCCGTACCAATGAAGAAAACAGCACATTGAGACAGTAAAAATCTCAGATCCAAATGAGAAAATAAAAGAATGAAAATTTTGGTTTAGGACAAGTCAGCGCCTAAAAATGAATATCAGCACATCCCAAAAATGTTATAAATTACATATATTTTGTATGTGACTGTCTGGTGCATCTAGTATTTCAGTCCACACTGATCTGTAGCGAATTCCTGCTCGACAGTAAATCGTCCACATGAATAGTTCCCTGTCTCCCTTTCTCTGCAAACTATGAAAGCACAAGCTTAAGTAGACGAACAGCCGCAGGATCTTAGCCGACACTGATATATTAATCGTCGAGAGTGTGTTGCTGGAAAAGCCCAGCAGGTCAGGGCAGCATCCAAGGAGCAGGAGAGTCGACTGATATGTTAGTGCCTATTTAATGACTTTCATCACTAACTTCTAAGATTCCATTGACTGTTACACTACTTACAAATAACGATAGCCACGGTTCTGATATTTTTGTGATTGTATCATGTTGCTTTCAAAATGGGAGCATTATTTTAAAATCTGCAACCTCCCAATACTGAAAGGTATTCCAGTTCTCTCCCATTATAAGGGAAACTAATGGATTTTCTTTTTCAAAAAAGCCTGCATCTTCCCCTCTAGAGGCTGAATGTCCAATTGAAAAGTCACCGGGTAATTTGGCTGTTTATTCAGATTGATGAGTAAAGATTGAGGACTAAAAAGGTTATTCTGAGATGCAAAGAGAGATCTATAAAAAACAGACAGGTGCAGAGGCAAACAAAACTGTAAGTTATGCTTTCAGTGATATAATAGCAAGCAAAGAGGCAAGACCATAACAAGGTACAAATGGCTTGAAGCCAAAAGTGTGATCACAATACTAAATTCTCCCAATATAGCCGAAGAAAACTGAGGAACAATGTGTCCCTGTGTAAAAGTAGAAAGGCAAAATTCAGACATTCAAAATGAACGACAGGGTAGTCCTACAGAGTGACAGAACTTAAAACAGCTTGATTTCTGGGTTTGATGATACTTAACACAAAGTATTGAGAGACAATGCCTTGTGCCTGAAATGTTGATTCTCCAGCTCCTCGGATGCTGCCTGACCTGCCGTGTTTTTCCAGCACCACGCTTTCCGACTCTGATCTCCAGCATCTGCAATCTTCACTTTCTCAAAGTATTAACAGAGCCTAGTAAGAAAGTGTGGAAGGCATTGCGAATGATCACTTTGGAGTCAATGGATCATGGGGAGGTATCAGCAATATCATCCAGCCATCCAACCTCATCCATCTACCCCTAACGTCGTAAAACTTTCAGCAGGAAGATTACCAAATAAAAGTTGAGACCAAGCCACACACAAGCAATGGTGACCAAAAACACAAGTGACCAAAAACCTGATTAAATGAAGGATTTAAGGGGCATCTCAAAGGAGAATTGAAGCAGAGAAATGAGGTGGAGGAACGGAGAGGTTCATAGAGGTGGCAGCCTTGACAGCCAAAGGCATGGCCTTCAATGACAGAGTAATTAACATTAAAGATGGTTAAGGGCCAGGATGGGAGCAATGCAAACAATGCTTCCTCTGGTATACGGTTACGCAGCCACGTGCAGCGAATAATAGGTTGTGCTCCCTTCTAGCACATACACAGCTTTGCAGCAATCTCCCAGGGACTCAGTAAACTGCATACAGTAAATGGCTGCATACAGAGAGAACAATGAATGCTGCAATCTTAGAGTGCTGCAAGGCTGGAATAAGTCATAGCGATTGGACAGAGAGGGGTCATGGTATGAAAATAAGGATGAGAATTTTAAAACTAAGCCATTGCAAAGCTGGGAACTGATCTGCAGGTGCCGAGGTTTATAAAATCATGATGGGTGAATGGGATTTGTTACAATCTAAGGCATGGGAAGCGATGTTTTAAATGGTCATTAATTTATAGAATTGATCATTGGAAACTGGACACAAGACAAGCAGTAGGGGAGACATGGCCATTCATGAACCATTTAAATCACTGACAGCTTCCTCCCTCCTACCCCTGGGAGTTTAATCTTGGTGGAGTGAGGTTTTAGTCAAGTGTGTCAGCCAGGCAAGGGTCATTTGGTCAGACAAGGGGCCAACAAGATGGAGTGTTGCTTTTATGGGCCTCTCGCAGCTGCTGATACCTTCTGGCCCCAGTCCTCTAACGATCTTTCATCTCCAAATTTCCCCTGTCCATCCCTGGTCCTCCAAGCTTATCAGAGGTCTGATATTTATTACCAGATGTCATTCTGAGGATGCGAAATCTAGCAATTGTTCAACATGACCTTATACAGCTTTGATTCTGAATGATGACCCCCCTCAACCCGTTGGAGAATATAAAAATTTATGTTGACTGTGGTAAAAACCAAATGGCATTATACACTTGACTACACTGACCACCACCTCGCCAAACAAAGCATTTTTTTCTTACCATGAATCCTCTCATTACATTTGTTATCTCACCACTATCCACCCACCCTAGTCTTATTTAGATACCTCAAGCATTTACTCTCCTACACCACCCACACACCTCTGCTCTCCATCTGCATACCCTCTACATAGCCTCCATTTGCCTCCCCAACCCTCTCCAATAACCTTCAGTTCCCTCATCCACTTTGCTGCTCCCCGCTGTGACCGTGCGCACAATGCAGCCTCCCAAACTCCCTAGCTGCAGTCAGAAAACAGCAATTAAACCAATATTGATCAGTTCTTACCATTTAAATTGGGAAGGGCTTCATCATTTGCCCATCTTAATCTCGCACCCTACCCTCTTCACTGTCTTCAGGTAAACACCCATGCCTCAATGCAGCTAAGTTTTACATATATAAGAGAAGGAATCAAACATGTAAAAGTTCAGGAGTTCTTCATTGTCAGATGCGTAATTAACATCACACCTTCAACCAAGCCAAAACCAAGCTTGCAGAAAATCTGCTCTCAGAGTGTATCGATGTGATAAAGGTCCCTATGAAAAGCTGATGGTGCTAACCATAGATAAAGTTACCAAAGTCTTACCAGACTACATTCAGTTCTGCTATAACGTAGTAGATCTGTTCTCATGGAATCCCGTGTTATAAGAAAATCATGTAACAGAAGCATTATTTAAACTAATGGGGCCAAATTGTGTTCAAACTTTGCACTTCCGAAACAGCTTCCCAAATTCGCCTTAATGAAACTTGAGTTATAGCAGAACAACCTGTTCTCTTATTAGAGAGAGACAACTGGAGGTGGTTGAAACTGAGGGTCACTACGACTCAGGTTAAGAAGCAGAGTCAGGGGACAGGTTGAAAAGTAGAGTCCTTCGTGGGATCCTTAGCCAGTGTAAGAATTGAATCCATACTGTTGGCTTCTTTCAGCATTGCAAACCAGCCATCCATCCAACTGAGCTAACTAACTTGCATTCATAAGGATATTCCTGATTCCTGAAGAAACGTCGATTCTCCTGCTCCTTGGATGCTGCCTGACCTGCTGCGCTTTTCCAGCAACACATTTTCAGCTTTACAAGGATATTGCCAGGGTTAGAGGATTTGAGCTATAGGGGGAGGCTGAATGGGCTGGGGCTGTTTTCCCTGGTGTGTCAGAGGCTGAGGGGTGACCTTATAGAGGTTTATAAAATCATGAGGGGCATGAATAGGGTAAATAGATAAGATGTTTTCCTTGGGTAAGGGAGTCCAGAACCGGAGGGCATTGGCTCAGGGTGAGAATGTGAGAGGAGATAGATATATAAAGCAACGTTTTCACACAGAGGGTGGTGTGTGCATGGAATGAGCTGCCAGAGGAAGATGTGGTGGCTGAAACAAATCCAGCATTTAAAAGGCATCTGGATGGGTATGTGAACAGGAAGGTTTCAGAGGGATATGGGCCAAGTGGTGGCAAATGGGACTAGATTGGGTTGGGATATCTGGTCAGCATGGACAAGTTGGAACGAAGGGTCTGTTTTGGTGCTGAACATCTCTTTGACTATGTGACTGCCCAGAGTCACCAGCATGTTAATCAATCCACACTAAAACTTTCTTAACGGTCACACATGCTTTTCAGAATCAAACCCAATACCAGTATATTCCACAGTTGGCTTCAAAAAGTGTATCTGAAAGAGATTTTGGACACTATAAACAGTCAAAAATTTCAGCTAATCCTGAGCAGGGATCACCTGAGCAACAAAATAATGCAAAAGCTCCATCAAGGCAAACAGTGCAAAGCTTTAATCAAACTGCACAGAACACACCTCTAGTTCCTGGTCACTGAGAAACATTGGAGGATCAAACAATGGAGAAAACCCTAAGCTCATTAAACGATAATGAAAAGTAGTAGCTAGTCAGAAGATCAGCTTTAATGACCCCCCCCCCCCACCCTTTATTGTTCGCAAGCAGCTAACAAGCTCACTGCCTTTATTCCTGATGAAGGGCTTTTGCCCGAAACATTGATTTCGCTGCTCGTTGGATGCTGCCTGAACTGCTGTGCTCTTCCAGCGTCACTGATCCAGAATCTGGTTTCCAGCATCTGCAGTCATTGTTTTTACCTAACAAGCTACTTAGTCAGTGTTGAAGGGCCTTTGTCCAGCTGTGACAATGTGAAGCTGAAGTGTGGATGGCTGAGTGCCAACAGAGAAATGTGCATTTATTTTTTAGGCTTTGGAGGCCTGCAGCAGTATTTCTGATCTTCCCGGTTTGCAGTGCAGGCGATGTCTGAAGTTAGTGCCAGTTCTACATTCACCACTTTAAAAATATCGCATTGTTTTCTGCATTTTCAGATTTTTCATGTTGTATTATTTGACTTCCATCAAAAATAAGAACACAAAATTAAACCTCCGGTTTTAGCAACTTAAAAACAAAGCTTTGCAACAGTGATCCTAGCAACAGTTCCGAACCTGTCAGGAGTCACCAAGATTGACCATGATGGTCTGTCCCAAATCAGATAGCAGGTGAAATTGGCTGTCCTGGAGGCCTACAGTAATACTAAATGTCAGTAAAACTTGCCCAATAGGTTAGAGATCACAAAACACAGCTCGAAGTGAAATTGACAAACAGTTGATTGCAAGCAATATTGCTGGAAGAGAAATTGACCCCGGCTGACACAGAACTGACAGTCTGTTACAGGTAGATCAGATTTCTCCACCTAGAGCTGAGGATGAGACCAGTTTTATAGTAATGCTGGTCAATGACACTGATTAAGAAATGGGAAACTACAATGTTTCTGGAAATGAAGTAATTTAGTTGCAAGGATGCTAATTGGAAAACAGTTTATTGGATAAATGTCCTGTTCCTTCAAACAATGCAACATCCTGACAGTATCATGGTTCCATTCATCTCCACAGATAGGTGTTAAAGTCTTTTCTGAAGTGGTGAGGTGCTTCCATTGTCCTGTGGTGCCTTTCTGTCTGTCCTGCTCTTTGTGTGGCTTTGGTGTTTGTTGCTGGGTTGTGAAACTGCCCTTAGGGCTTTGAGATCTCTGTCATGTCCATGGGAGCTTAAAGCATAGTCCATTGTCTGCGTGCTGTCTGACCCAGTTTGTGAGCTACTCGGAGAATGCTGGGCGTCCTGGTACAATTTGGCCAATTTGCTTTTGTGGGCCTATCGTGGGTTAGCAAATCTTTTCCTACACTAAACCATGTCCCATTGAGGGCAAGGACAGGGGCACATCTGGAATAGGCTTGGTCACATCAGCCTGGTCCTTCTTGTGGGTTGTTTAGGATAAATGGAGGCCCCAACTCCAGGACACTGCCATGGAGTACTCAATGCATGACTCGAATCCTGCACATCTGGGTCTCTGTCAAATTTCCAGTTGTTTCAGCACACACCTCTCAAAGTCACGGCAGGAAAGCCACAAATCTTCTGAAGCAAATGTTTTTGGGGAACAAATTGGCGGAAAAATATTTTTTTTTGAAAACTCTGATACCAGACACTGTACTCGTAAAAAAACTCAAGCTTCTGCAATTTTAGTTGTTCAGCAGATAGCCTTTTGTTGTTGACTTCAATCAAACTGCAGCAAACTCCCATCTGCATAATAGGAAGATTGGAATTCAAAATTCAGGCCATTGTCAAGATTTCCGTGACTGAAGGAATTTCTGTGGGAGTGTTGTCAGGCAGGATTCCAGGATGGGGGAGCTCTTTAGTATTAATCCTAGTTAAATTCTAAACGCATTCTTTTCAATACATTTAGAATTTACTACAATAAGTATACAGAGCATTTGCTTTGCCCAAAGTTGTTTGCTGTAGGCTTTTTGCATGTCCAAGTAACTAGTGTTAGGAATGTGGTTGCATTCCCCCATATCAGCTGGTGAAGGTCAGGGACATATATCATCTGCACTGAATTTTTTTTTCACAAAAAGAAACTGTATTAAACATGAAGTGACATGAACCTCAGGTCTTTGTCTTTAACCATCGCCACAATTTGCACAAGAATTGAAGCCTCCAACTTTGATATTTCAATCACAAGCCTCCACTAACTTGACAAATGAATCTTCCAGTGTTTTCTGTTTTAATTTGTTGAAAAATAGTTTTCACCAATGTCCTGAATCAAATGTTCAAAAGTTAATCTCGTTCAGGATGGGGCATCCATGAAGGACAGGAGTGTGTGGCAGAACGCCTCGCCCTCATCATCACCCTGATCTAGAACACAAATCCGCAACCTTTATCACCCTTTCAGAACTACGGGGGGGGGGGGTTCTTCTGTTTTCATGCACATTTTCTCAATGCGAATTCGCTGTAAAGCGACTGACGAATTGAGGATGCTGCTTCTACAGCGCAAGCTTTCAAAACGTGAGTTGGCTGCAACACGGTTACAGTGTGCTAACACTGCAAGCATAGTTTCGAAAGCCTGATTTTTCTATAACACAGGGCTATGCAAGGACGCAACCATCACGCTACAGAAGAACTGACAGTATCTCAATATTCTATTATAATGACAAACTACAACAAAGGTAATTTTGTGAACAAGTCCAATCAACATTTCTTATTTTTCATTCTTGGAGGGATTCTTGTTCTACTTTTAACCCACAGGTGGATCTGTGAACTCTGCTGAACTCTGTCTGGGCCTGCTGTGGTCCTTTGAAATATTTCCCCTGCATCACTGCATGTTCACACCCTCTTTTCACTCTAATTACAGAAGATAGGAATTTTGGCCCCATACCATGTTTCCACATCCTGAAAAACACAGATTTTTATTAGTAAACAATGCTTTTGTCTAGCCAAGTCACTGACAGTACTGGAGAAGCTCTGTTCTTGTGTTGTGATGAACCAATATGTATTGCTATCAAGATTTATATTTGGGAACTTCATATTTTTCACCTGTGAAAATGAAGGAATAGCAATCTTTGTACACCAACTATAGCCCAAGAAGCAAATGCAGACATATTACCACTGGGAAGATAGCTACATGAAGCAGAACTTAATAGTCAATGGTATTCTAAGATGGGGTATTTGAGTGGAATAAATCTGTAATTGCTCTTCCTTAGTATTTCCAGTATCATCTGTTTTTCTTCTTTCTTTCAGATTAGCTTTTATGATTTTGCAAAAAGACGTCAAAATGCTTAAATTGTCACAGTGTGTTAAGAGCAAAGCTAATTACCTACTGCAGAATAAAATGAATTGCTAAAATACAGCCTTGATCCCAATACCACCTCAAGAAAGGTTCAATAATGGTGATTTTTAATTAAACTGTTTTATCTCAACAACTTAGTCACAAGGAGAAAGAGCCTTCATGTTACTGTGCCCAGGTTCTGAATCAAGGTTAACTAATGCTTGCGATTTTGGGTGAATTAATGTGGGATGGATTAGCATTTCATGTGCTGCTGATGAATAATGAGGGAAGGTGTATGCTTTGGTCAAAAAATACACAGGGTGCAGAAACGGTTTCTCATCGCGGTCTATTGAAATCAATGGCCGTGAAATGAAATCACGCAGCACTCAAACCACACGATTGCCAACATTTACTCAGTTTTAAAGTGGTCAGCAGTGCTCAGCTGAAATCATTGGCACCAACTGACAAAGAAAAAAAAATGAAACAATAGCATGAAAGACTAATTTAGATAAATGTGCTGCATTTTGGAAAGGCAAATCAGAGCAGGACTTATACACTTAATGGTCAGGTCCTGGGGAGTGTTGCTGAACAAAGAGACCTTGGAGTGCAGGTTCATGGCTCCTTGAAAGTGGAGTCGCAGGTAGATAGGATAGTGAAGAAGACGTTTGGTATGCTTACCTTCATTGGTCAGAGAACTGAGTACAGGAGTTGAGAGGTCATGTTGCGGCTGGACAGGACATTGGTTAGGCCACTTTTGGTGCATTTCTGGTCTCCTTCTTATTGGAAGGATGTTGTGAAACTTGAAGTGGTTCAGAAAAGATTTGCAAGGATGATTCCAGGGTTGGAGGATTTGAGATATAGGGGCTGTTTTCCCCGGAGGGTAAATAGACAAGGTATTTTTCCCTGTGGTGGGGGTGTCCAGAAATAGAAGGCATTTGTTTAGGGTGAGAGGGGAAAGATACAAAAGGGACCAAAGGGGCAACTTTTTCACATAGAGTGTGGTGCGTGTATGGAATGAACTGCCAGAGGAAGTGGTTGGACTGGTACAATTCAGGATTTAAAAGGCTAGGTAAAGCTGATGGTTAAATGAATAGGAAGGGTTTAGAGAGATATGGGCCAACTGCTGGAAAATGGGACTAGATTAGGTGAGGATATCTGGTCGGCATGGAAGAGTTGGACTGAAGGGTAAGTTTCCCTGCTGTACATCTCTATGACTCTATGGTTATAACACATTCCTCAGTCTAGAAGAGATTAAGGAAGAAACTTTTTTAAAACTGGAGATTAGAATGTCTGAGAGATGTTTCAAATTCCCAGCTGCAATGCCGTGAAGACTATGATTGTTTAGCATAGACAAACTACTATAGTGATCATTATACTGTTATTTGTTCTATTGGTTATCATAAACACTATAATTAGCAATGTAAAACAGTATTGAAATATTATCTATTATTAACGTCCTCCACCTCCCTTTATCCCATCAGCTCCCCTTCCCCCACTTCCACTCCCCTCTAACCTTCCTGTCATCTCCACCTCTTCACCCCGTTCACTCTCTCCCCTCCCTCTGCTCTCTTTCACACCCCACTCTCACATCCAACGCTTGCCTCAGGCCCTCACCTCCAACACCCCCACCACTCAGGTTATCCAGGCCGGAATATGCTGGGGGCTCATTCTACTCTGATCCAACATGGAACCTCTGGCCATGGTGAGTTATCAGGGAAATGATTTCAGGGAGTCTTTGGGGTGGAGAGTGGGGGACATGAAGAGCCATTGGAGGTGAGAGGACTGAGAATTGTTGGTGGAGGAGGGTGGTTAGTTAAAGGGTGATCCAGTCCCAGTGTGGCTGAGTCCCGGGCTTCTGCAAGGAGACAAGCGACTGGAGACCAGTGGGGTAGAGGACAGGAAGGATGATGAGATGATGGATCAATGCCATCAAGATTTTAATTCCGTGCATAGTTTGTCATCAGGATTTGTTCCAGATTACAACAATCGATTTCAAATGATGCACTGATCATTTCAGAGCACCAACGATCACCGAATCAAAGTCAAAGCTTTTTGGTATAGTAGCTCCTGTATTTATTTAGTAATCTACTGACAACCACTTTTTCCTGTCTTGCTATTTCCCAGGGATTCTTCCCTAATCTTTAAATGGTGTTGCTTTAAAATTTCATTTCTTATTCCTGTTGATGGATTTCCAGCTCTGGAAGCATAGAGCTTGCAAAATCACTGAATGCATGTGCTATCCACTAACAAAATAGCAAGTATTCAGCTGCAAGAGGGTCTCACCAATAATGCTACACTTGAGTAAAAAATAATCAATACTTTAGCCAACGTGCGATTGTTTTCCCATTGGTTTTCCTTCTGTTGTTACCATACTTGTTTACTAATAAAATTGGCAACCTGAAAGCCTCAGAAATGTCACTCTGACAAACTGGAATTATGACATGCAGTACAACAAATTGATATTTTATTTGGACAGATCTTCTCTTTTATTTTGAAAGCTCGAAATCATTCGTAGTGAGGCCACACAACTCTCTTTCAAAAATCACAGCAAACTTTAAACAAAAATGCAAAGGAGAAGCAAGTCTAATACTTCAGGGCACACCAACAAACAATTAACATAAAAATATTTATCTGTGGCAGTATCTTGTAATCCTGTGTGAGATAATAGCTCAAATAACCACATCTTAATCATTTCAAGTAGGGCACTGCTACATTTTCCACTAAATTGACATGATACCTGATATTTACTTTGGAAATGGCCTACTTACCAGTGGCCTGTTTTCTTCTTCATCCTTATAATAATGGAGCTGGTCCCCCTTCAGCACAAACCACCGTGTGTGCCAAGTCTTGACAAAGCCGCCTTGCTTTCTCAGCCATCCACACTTAATGACGTTCTGTCTGGCTCGGCCTGCCTGGGTGCTGTCCAAGGAGCTACTGTGCTCATCCATTATAAGACTAATAGATTTCCCTGGCAAAGAGAAACAGCAGCCAATTAGGAGAAGAGATATAAACATCTAGCATCTTGGAGTATAAAAGTAGATTTCAAATTTTAGGACCATATCCATAAATCCTGCTGCAAACTAAACTCCCTCCTCACAAACTGCCGAGATCAGAGCTAACGTCCACATGAAAGCTTAAACAGGTTGCTCCTGCCAAGGATAACAAATGATCAAAGAGTTGCAGGAGAAGAATCCATTCCATGCTACATGATGGATGTCAATAACACCAAATCAATACAGAGTTATTTTCCCCTCTTTTGCATCCATGTCATTTATTCGCCCAAACATAAAACATTCACTCACCAGTTCTTCCATCAATGTTCCTGTCACTTACTTCAAATATCTCAAAAAGTACTTTCATATCTATGAACATTAAAGTATGTGACATCCACTAACTGACTCGAGAAAACTGAACATATTCTGTAGCCACAAAACGTCTCAACAGGGAATGCTACTGTGTGCACTGCAACTGAGGATTGCATGGAGAAAAATGTGTGCATAGTCATTGCAAACATATACATTGTTTATCACACTTACCTTTTCTGTCCCTGATTATGTTATGAACAACTTGATTCTCATCGAAAGTAAATGTGGAACTGTCCAGAGTGATCTTTCTGTGCTTCCCCAATTCAAATGCAAAGCACAAAGGCAGCATTCCCAGCCTCTGCCACATTATTTATTTGACTGCTCCAGTTCAGTTTATGGTGAATGGTAATCACTGAATGGTGTAAGTGGTGATTCAGCAAAGGCAAAGTCATTAGGTAACAGAGGGAAATGGTTAGATCCTACTTTGTTGGAGATTGTCATTGCCTGGCACTTGTGAGGCAATAATGTCAATTGCCAGTTATCAACCAAAGCCTGGATGATACCCAGGTCTTGCTCCATATGGATATGGGCTGCTTTAGTATGAGAACTTATGAATAGCACTAAACAATCTGCAGCCATCAATGAACATTCCCATTTCTGGAGCTGAATTTTATAGAGAGCCCCTCTGCCAGCATTTTGAAGACAGGGCTCTTATAAAATGCAGTGCATAGCCTTTGACGTCCATCCTACCTCCCATTTTACACTCGGTAGGAAGGCATCAGGCAGCCAATCTGCCCTAGGTGCAGTTGAGATCTAAAATGATCAATTAGTGACCACTAGAATGCACTATTCTGCCTCTGTCTCCATTTTACTGACAGAAGTCAAATAAATAATGTGGCCAGAGACTGGGAATGCTGCAATGAGTCACTCACTTCCTGATTCCTCAAAGCCTGTCCATCATCTGCAATTTGCAAATCAGGAGTGTGATAGAATACTCCCCACTTGCTTGGATAAGTGCAGTTCCAACAACACTCAAAAGGTTCATTACCATCCAGGCCAAAGTAGCCCACTTGATTAGCACCCCTGCCTGGGGATGGGACAAGAGGAGAGGAGACCTCTTCTGGGGAGCCCCTGTGTCCACAGGAGGCAGCCATTCCTCACAACATGATTATTCCTTATCATTACCCCTCTGAAAAATGGAATTCCCACTTCTCCCCTTGTCTCCTTCACTGGAGTCAGCCAACAGCTCCAGCCAATATCCTTATGTTGAAGTCCAGCTCTATGGCTTTCATGTTCAGGCAGTGCCTGGGGTCCCAGCAAAGGCCATCACTCAAACCTGGCACTGCTATGATTACGCAGACACTGAAAAAACAAATTGGTTAGGAGCTCTCTAAGGCAAGCTATGTTCCTCAGACAAGATTGAAAAATCGCATGCTTAGGATAATTACATTTGCTCCTAGTGACCAAGGGCTACAGGGTGGTTAGCTTTTACACCTGTAGGATATTGACTGGCTTTTTATGTTTAGAGGGATGGAGGAGGGTGTGGAATGCAGGGATACGGTGCTCTAAAATACAACCCCTGCTCTTATGATGAAAGCAATCATGGATGAAGCAATTAAAGGTCGATGAAACCAGGAACTCCTGCAGCAAAGTTCTAGGGCTGAGATAATTCATCTTGAATAACCCCAATAATCTTTCTTCGTGCTGTGTATGCCTTTGACCAGGGAAGGCCAACCCCTGACTTCCACTGAATTCAATTTTACTGGGGCTCCTTGATGTTACGCTCAGTCAAATACTTCCTTGAGGTCAATAGCAGTCACTCTCATCCCACCTTAAAATCGATTCTGTTGACACGGCCTGGACTGAAGCTATAGTGAGATCCAGAGCCAAGAGATTGGGGCTGAACCTAAACTGTGCTTCAAAGTTTACTAAATAATGTCATGACACTGTCAATGACACCATTGCTCAAGTTTGAAAGTAATTTGATGGAATGGTAATGGCTACATTGGATTTGGCCACACACATACACGGTAATGGTAGAATGAGGTATACGAAAATTTTTAAAAGAATATTCATTTGTATAATAAAAATAAAAATTGAAGGACATTAGTGAAGCAGATGAATTTTTATAACAAGCTGTTGGTTTTATGATCATCATTACTGAGACGAGCAGTTTTGACTTTGAAGCAAAGTGGATGGTAAAGTGTAACCACTCATCAGCTCCAGATTGTCAATGTGAATCTTTTCCCCTTTTTAAAAGTGGTTTTTCCCTTAGCCTTTCAACTTGCCTTTCCTACCTCTTTTAACTTACAATGACCTCACCCTCCCCTCTTACAGTCTCTCTCTTTCTCACGTTCCTCATTTCAAGGGACCATCTGCATATGTTAAAATTGTTAACTGATGTTATGTTAAGGTTCCGGATTAATATTCCACTAACATTACCATTCGGCTGCTGCTCTCAGAGCTGTCAATGTCAGAGATTTATGCCACATGTAATGCTAATCACTTTCCAATGCAGGATGTTAGAAGTAGGGTTATCATAGCTTACTGTACAAGTGAGGAATCTTTGACATTTTTCACATCAGTTTCCATTAATTAATCTTCTAAAAATCAAAATATGTATGCGCAAAAGCTTAATCAAAATCAGAAATTGCTGCAAACACTCAGCAGGTCAGGCAGCATTTGTGGAGAGAATGCAGATTCTGGTCTAGTGACCCTCCTGGAGGATCCAAAATGTTAGCTCTGTTTTCTCTCCACAGATGCTGCCTGACCTGCTGAGTTTTGCCAGCAATTTCTGATTTTGTTTCCAGCATCCAAAATTTGTTGGTTTTTTTTAACCTAACAAAGCCTTGCAGATTTCTCTCAAAATGCTTTCTGCCCACCTTCACTGCTCTTCATCCACATCCGTGGGCAGCACGGTGGCACAAGTGGGCGGCACAAGTGGCACAAGTGGGCGGCACGGCGGCACAAGTGGGCGGCACAAGTGGCACAAGTGGGCGGCACGGCGGCACAAGTGGGCGGCACAAGTGGGCAGCACAGTGGCACAAGTGGGCGGCACAAGTGGCACAAGTGGGCAGCACAGTGGCACAAGTGGGCAGCACAGTGGCACAAGTGGGCGGCACAGTGGCACAAGTGGGCAGCACAAGTGGTTAGCACTGCTGCCTCACAGCGTCAGACACCCAGGTTCAATTCCTGCCTCAGGCGACTGACTGTGTGGAGTTTGCACATTCTCCCCGTGTCTGCGTGGGTTTCCTCCGGGTGCTCCGGTTTCCTCCCACAATCCAAAGATGTGCAGGTCAGGTGAATTGGCCAAGTTAAATTGCTCGTAGTGTTAGGTGAAGGGGTAAATGGTGAGGAATGGGTCTGGGTGGGTTGCACTTTGACGGGTCGGTATAGACTTGTTGGGCCGAAGGGCCTGTTTCCACACTGTAAGCAATCTAATCTAATCAATTTGTGTCCCTCCAGCTGAAACATTGGGGCAGTCAATCTGCACCTTCCTTCCTCAACATTGGTCAAAAGGAATGTACTTTCTTTGGGTTCAAATTTAGGCTCCAAAGCTGGAATATAACACTGTTCTTGTGTGCTTCTCCTCAGACAAATAATCAAAATTCAGCAACTGAAGGTTGACATTAAAAATCCTACCCTTGAGGTAGCACTTGGGTTCCTAGACAACAATCCTGCACTTTCTAACACTTCTTCCTGATCCTATCCTTCTCTATTTCTGTTTAACAAATGTATAAACAATATTACAAATAATTCAAATAGCTGAGAGACCACAATCTTTTTTCTAACGTGCTACAACAAAATAAAGTAAAACCGGTTGTTTTTGTTCTGATTTTCTTGACACTCACCCATCATGTTACTTTATACAAAGTTTAATGTTATCATTGAATTTAGTCCACACAGAAATACTGTGTCCCTCTCCCTCAAACAGCACCAAGTTTTAAAGAGATGGACAATACATTAATATTGAAAACTCTTGCCTGGTGTTCGTTCAAGGCGGTTAAAGTTTCTCAAATAAATGAAGACTGACATTGTTAAAGGCCAAAATGACAATTCATCGTGAATGTCACTTTAATCCAATTGTCATTTCCCATCTGCCAAAGGGTGTGGTGAAATATTAGCAGTGAATTTGAAATATTGTCAATATTTTGTGCTCTTCCAAATTCTTACTTGCAGAACATGGAAGAGCACAAAATGGTGCATTATTTCCAAGTATAATAACATGCGGAATGATCTTTGACATAACAGGCAGAAATTGCTTTCTGCCCATTTTTGAGATGTAAAATGGATACAAAGTATTTCAAATTAAACAGTTGGACAGCCTGTGCTCTCAACTAGGAATTAGGGATCTTGAAAACATTACTGAGGGCTTCATGCCTGTTGAAGGATCGCTTCTCAAAACTCGGCAGCAGTGTTGAGGGGCAGAGGTCGTGCTTGCATCAGTTAGGGTTCTTCAGTGCAAATAAGTCTTCCCCATGAAGACAGAAAAGCAAGAGAGCTGCTCCAACTTCCTCTATCCAAACGCTCAAAGCCAGAGAGGCCAAATGTGCCAGTCATAGAGATGTGCAGCATGGAAACAGACCCTTCGGGTCCAACCTGTCAATGCCGACCAGATATCCCAACCAATGTTTGCAGTTGGTTGAAATACTCCTGCAGGCTGAACCAACCTCCACGTAGCTCATGACAGTCAAATCCCTGGGATCAAGTTGGTTATGTAACCCCGAGTCCTGACTCAAAATAGCCCAGGCTATATTTTACACCAATTTACGTCAAAATTTATAAAACATACGTGAAGAAAATCTGTGTGACCAGTCCTCCTTTTAAAACATCACAAACACCAACACCAAAGGCATTTCTAAAATAAATCATACATAGGCTAATTGCTTGTGGCATGTATTTATCTTTGTTAGAGGCAAAAAAAAACTTCAGGTGCTGGAATCCAAGTTAGAACAGGAATCATTCCTGAACAACGGTTATACCCAAAATGTTGACTTCTCCTCCTCCTGCTGATGCTGCCTGGCTTGCTGTGTTCTCCCAGCCTCCTGCCTGTATTCATCTTCACCAATCACAGAAAACAATCACACTGTTTTGCACACTAACTCATTTTATATCCCTTTGAACTACAACTAATTTATACCTTAATGTGAGAGGCTTACCAACACTTCTGCAATTTTCTAGTTGAAATTGCAGAATCCCAACAAGTCCACACTGACCCTCCAAAGAGCATACCACCCAGACCCATCTCCCTGTAACTTTACACTTCTCCATGGCAGGCACACCTGCCCTACACACCCCTGAACACTATGGGTAATTTAACATGGCCAATTCACCCAACCTGCACATCTTTGGATAGTGGGAGGAAACCCATGCAGACACAGGGAGAACATGCAAATTATACACAGACAGCTGTCTCAGGCTGGAATTGAACCCAGGTCCCTGGCATTGTGAGGCAGCAGTGCTAGTCATTCAGCCACCTTGCCACCCCACAACCCACACTTGCCTTGTGTCTTATTTATCTAGAACTACAGATGTATGATCAAAATAGTCAGGTTTTTTCCCTTGTCAGCGTATTTTTGCACTAAGACACATCTGTCACATTCTCTTACTTTCCTTTTCTGCTGGTTCTCATAATTTACTTCGGCACAATCAGCAAAGCTAGAGTTTTTAAATTAATTGCATTTGGATCGCACCTTATCACATCTCAGGGGAATGCCCTAAATAGCTTCACATAAATAAAGATGCCACCTTCTGTTTTCTAAAACTATATCATGTTCAGCTTGCAATTATCTCATTCTGTTCCTTTGTAATAGAATCTAAATGTTCACCTCACTGATGGATTCTATAATTAAAAACGTTATCCAATCTTATTCAAATTGGTGTTATAAACTATGTCTGTATTATAAACGATACTGAATTTTAAGTAAAATTAATGTTTTTGCAATATAGAAACAGAGATTGGGGGAAGTCACCATTCTCCCTGACAATGCAGGTGTTAAATGCCTGCCTACCCCATAGGTGTCTGTCAGTCCCATTCAAATAGAGTTCACTGCCCCAGTGACCATGGATGCTAAAGGGTCAGCATTAAATGGATAGGCCAATTCGCCCGCAGTACTTTGAGGAATCATAACCCTTTTAAAAACTCAGTCTCCTTATTCTAGCATTTGGAAAATGCACGTCCCTCCACTTACAGAAGATAAGGGTAGTGGTTCATGGGAGATATTCATCTTGGAGCTCAGTTACCAATGGTGTGCCACAAGGATCTGTTTTAGGGGCACTGCTGTTTGTCATTTTTATAAATGATCTGGATATCAGCACAAAAGGATGGGTTAGTAAATTTACGGATGACAGTAAGGTAGGCAGAGCTGTGGATAGTGCTGAAGGATGTTGTGGGTTACAGAGGGGCATAGATGGGAGATAGATACATAAGTGCAGAAGTGGCAAATGGAATTTAGTGCAGAAAAGTTTGAGGTAGTTCACTTCGAAAGAACTAACAGGAATGCAGAGCACTGGGCTAATGGTAAAATTCTTGGCAGTGTGGATGAACAGAGAGATCTCTGTATCCCGGTGCATAAATTTTTGAAAGTTGCTACCCAGGTTGATGGAGTTGTTAATATGCTGACATTTATTAGTAAGGGATTAGGTTTCGGAGCCGCGACACCATGCTGCAGCTGTATAAGACACTGGGAAGGATGTAACTGGAGTGCTGCGTGCAGTTCTGGTCACCGCATTATAGGAAGGATGTGGCACCTTTGGAAAGGGTTCAGAGAAGGTTTACTAGGATGTTGCCTGGTTTTGGAAGTAAGGTCTTACGAGTAAAGGCTGAGGGAACTGAAGCTGTTTTCGTTCGTGAGAAGAAGGTTGAGAGGTGACTTAATCGAGATGTATAAGATAACCAGAGGGTTAGTTAGGGTGGACAGTGAGAGCCTTTTTCCTTGGATGGTGAAGACTAACATGATGGGACATAGCTTTAAGTTGAGGGGTGATATATTTAGGATAGATATTTGGGGTAGTTTCTTCACTCAGAGAGTAGTAGGGGTATGGAACGGGCTGCCTACGAGACCCACCGACATTGAGTGCATTTAAATGGGCATTGGACATACATATGGACAATAATGGAATGGTGTAAGTTAGATGGGCATCAGATTATTTTCGCAGGTCAGCGCAACATGGAGGCCAAAGGGCCTGTGCTGTGTTGTAACGTTCTATGTTCTATATTGGATCTAAAACATTACAATAGAAATAACATCAACACATCCCGTTGTTCTCCCATTCGCACACAACATCAAAAGTGACATGCCTCTTTTTGTTAGCTCTTGGAACCAGTGAAGCTCAGGCATTTACAGGATTGAAAGAAGATATTTCGCCCATTGTGTCTGTGCTGATTCTTTTGTGTAAACATTTAAAATGAACCTTGCAAGCTCTGCTCTTTCCTCATCTCCTCCATTTCAAATCTTTATTGGTTTTCCCTTAAAAGTCTCACAGTTCTTCCCTTGCTACTCTTTGTGGCAGAGCGTTGCTTGCTCATATGAATGTTACCACTCTAGAAAATAGTCATTTTCCTCTATAAAATGTGGATTTTGTGGTAATGCTCTGAGATCATCATCACAATATTGATCTGGCAGAGTGGATCACTCAGTTTTTCCATAGCCCATCCAATTTATTTCATCTAAATTAATGGAAGCACGATCAGGTCAGTTGTACAATAGGTGATGTACTCCATAAGATTACTGTCCAGGGACTGAAGATGAAAATTTATTTCCAGAAGAGAGATGGGTCGCTTCTCATAATAATGCTTCATCATCTGATAACATTCTGGTGGATGTGCAATCTACCTTTCCATCATATGCCCCTCTCAGACAACCCAAAGTATTGGTACCTTTTCATGTCTTTATCGATCTGCACCTGCAATGGACTGTGCATCTGAACCTAAATATCTCTCTCTACCTCTACATCTTTCAACATTTTTTCACTAGTTGTTCATCTTTTTTATTATCATCACTCCAAAAACACAGACCATGACATGTTAGCCCGATTCCCTCCTTCACTGCTTGCAGCTTCTCCAGTACTTTCCTGATAATTCAGCAATACTGGATCAGTTGCCCATTATGTAGCCCTTGACATTTTCATTTCCATTGACTGATCTGGGATTTTGGACTGGACTTTAAATAAGACAGATTTCCCTGCATATCCTTTGAAAAGTGTGCACTGGGACCCGTTCTGAGAGTACCCAAATCTCTCACAACTATTTTGATCGTGTCAGCATTACAGACTAACATCTGTAATAGCCAACATTTTTTTTTAAAGTATGAATCCTGAAAAACAGGATGTACATGTATTTGGAAAGGCAAGGACTGATTAGGGATAGTCAACATGGCTTTGTGCATGGGAAATCATGTCTCACAAACTTGATTGAGTTTTTTGAAGAAGTAACAAAGAAGATTGATGAGGGCAGAGCGGTAGATGTGACCTATATGGACTTCAGTAAGGCATTCGACAAGGTTCCCATGGGAGGCTGGTTAGCAAGGTTCGATATCACAGAATACAGGGAGAACTAGCCATTTGGATACAGAATTGCTCAAAGGTAGAAGACAGAGCGTAGTGGTGGAGGGTTGTTTTTCAGACTGGAGGCCTGTGACCAGTGGAGTGCCACAAGGATCGGTGCTGGGTCCACTACTTTTTATCATTTATATAAATGATTTGGATGTGAGCATAAGAGGTATAATTAGTAAATTTGCAGATGACACTAAAATTGGAGACGTAGTGGACCGCAAAGAAGGTTACCTCAGATTACAACAGGATCTTGATCAGATGGGCCAATGGCCTGAGAAGTGGCAGATGGAGTTTAATTTAGATAAATGTGAGGTGCTGCATTTTGGGAAAGCAAATCTTAGCAGGACTTATACACTTAATGGCAAGGTCCTAAGGTTGCTAATCAAAGAGACCTTGGAGTGCGGATTCATAGCTCCTTCAAAGTGGAGTCACAGACAGGTAGGAGAATGAAGAAGGCATTTGTTATGCTTTCCTTTATTGGTCAGAGTACTAAATACAAGAGTTGGGAGGTCATGTTGCAGCTGTACAGGACATTGGTCAGGCCACTGTTGGAATATTGCATGCAATTCTGGTCTCCTTCCTATCGGAAAGATGTTGTGAAACTTGAAAGGGTTCAGAAAAGATTTACAAGATGTTGCCAGGGTTGGAGGATTTGAGCGATAGGAAGAGGCTGAACAGGCTGGGGCTGTTTTCCCTGGAGCGTCAGAGGCTGAGAGGTGACCTTATGGAGGTTTACAAAATTATGAGGGACATGGATAGGATAAATAGATAAAGTCTTTTCCCTGGGTGAGGGAGTCCAGAACTGGAGGGCTTAGGTTTAGGGTGAGAGAGGAAAGATATAAAAGAGACCTAAGGGGCAACTTTTTCACACAGAAGGTGGTACGTGTATGGAATGAGCTGTCAGAGGAAGTGGTGAAGGCTGGTACAATTGCAACATTTAAGAGGCATTTGGATGGGTATATGAATAGACAGAGTTTGGAGGGATATGGGCTTGGTGCTGGCAGGTGGGACTAGATTGGGTTGGGATATCTGGTTGACATGGACGGGTTGGACTGAAGAGTCTGTTTCCGTGCTGTACATCCCTATGACTCTATGATTGCATTTAACGATGACCAGCTAATCTATCATTGTGATCCTGACTGAGGTATTGGGCCGGGACTCTGGGAATAAATCCCCTGCTCTTGTTGAAGTAATGCTATGGGAAGTTTTACATCCATCTCAGGTCCCAACTCTGATAGTACAGTACACCCTCAGCACTGCACTGAAGTGTCAGTCCGCGTTTTGTGTGTTCTAGCCCTGGAGCAAGGTCTGAAGGTATGATAATGTGATTCAGAGTTGGCAGTGCAGCCAACTGGACCAAGTTGGACAACGATCAAGATAACCCGTGGCCTGATCCGAGCAGCGAGCTGAGGTTAGAGCATTTCAGCAGCAAGAGGCAATCAGGATCCTGAGATGCCCTTATCACTGTACAAACAACTATTACACCCTTATAGATAATGAGCATTCCTGTCGGCCTTGAACAATACTGGAGAACACTGGTCAGGCCGTTTCTGAAAGTGTTTGCCTCATTGTTCTTTGATATGAAGTGTCCAGGATTAGGGTACTTGTCAAGTGCTGCACAGGTGTACTGTGTCTTGACTTATTTATGGTTAATTCTGCACTCAGGGGATTAGTACTGGCCCAACCTTGCCAAGGAAGTAACAAGTATTCAGTAGGGACATGTACTCTAATTTAAAATCTAGCCACTGCAAAAGAAACTTGCTCCTGCAATAATTGCTTCGATAGCCTGTCTGTGACAGTAATAGCTTTAAGGGTGCATGTTACAATGGTAATGCTTTTTAAGGGATTATACAAATCCAGTAATGCCCCTGGGAATGTAACAACCCACCATGATGACTCAAGTTTAAAAATTGAATGAACTGCAGATTAGGTAAATCAGAAAAAAAGAACAGAAGTTGCTGAAAAAGCTCAACAGGTCTCGCAGAATCTGTGAAGCGAAAGCAGAATTAATTGTTCTGGTTCAGAGACCCTTCCTCAGAACTCTAGCAGATGACTCTAGTTTCCCTGCTTATCACTCTGAGCTTTAGTTTCCAATATGAGGCCTCCATGCATGCACTTCTTCACTTCTAGTTTTGAGCAGGTTATAATTTGTGCAGTAAATGTAAAGTTGCCACAATTCTACCTGAACATCAGGCTACTCCCTCATTACAGAGCGATGGTTTAACCTGAGGGTCAAACAAGGGGAGAAGTTGAAAAGTTAACCTCAGTCAGTGTGGGAATTGCTATTAGGGTCACTTTGTATTAACAAACAGACCATGTAGCCAACTGAGCTAAGCCAACCCCCAAGGAGTTTATAGTACAATGCAAAGTAAAGCAAACAAAGAAGAACAATGCAGCACAATATAAGCCCTTCAACCCACAAAGACTGCATCGACGCATGATACCTTTCTAAACTAAAAACCTTTCGCCTCTACACAGTCTGTATCCCTCTATTCTCTGCCTATTCATAGATCAGTCAAGCTGCTCCTTAAACATTGCGATGATCCACCTCCACCACTTCCTCTGGCAGCAGGTTACAGGCACTTATCACCCATTGTGTAAAAGGCATGCCTCTCACACCATTTAAACCCACCTCCTTTTACCTTAAATCTATGTCCCCCAGTAATTGACTGGGGGAAAAAAAAGACTGACTATCCATCTGTCCATGCCTCTCATAATTTTGAAAACTTTCATCTGGTCACCCTTCATCCTTTGAAATTCAAGTGAAAATAAACCAAGTTTGACTAATCTCTCTTCATAACCAATACCCTTCAAACCAAGCAACATTTCTATATCCTTTCCAAAGCCTAACCACCCTTCTGGTAATGTGGTGACCAGAATTAAATGCATTGCTCCAAAAGTGGCCTAACTGAAGTTCTATACAGCTGCAACATGACTTACCAATTTTTACACTCTAAGCCCCAACTGACAAAGGCAAATGTATGCCTTCTTGACCACTATATCCACTTGTGCTGCCACTTCCGGGGAACTGTGGACCTGTACACCAAGATCGTTCCTTCAGGAAGCAGAAGGCCACAGACATTAACGTTCCACAAACTGAATAGAAACTGGACGTTCTGGTCAAGTTCAATCTTTCTGGGGCTAGCGTAAAGTAGATTTAAATTTGGATAACTAGACCAAGTTAACATTGAGGTCCCTGGTTTTGTTTCCCAAATCTCAGTACTCCACTTCACTGTGCAGATCAAGAGAAAACCAAAAGTTAATGCTAGAATTGAATATAAAATTACAAATGCACTGAGGCATTGATTTTGCCTGAGGCTTGATGGTGAAATTAATCTGTTTTACAACTTAATAATGAAGTTAAAACGCATCCAAAGCACTTATCAGCAAAAATCCTTGCATGTTTAATGTTAGGAGAGGCAATGGTCTGGTGGTATTATTGTTGGACTGTTAACCCAGAAACCCAGGTAATGTTCTGGGACCTGGGTTTGAAGCCTGCCACGGCAAACGTTGAAACTAGATTCAATTAATACCTACAATTAAGAGTCTACTGATGACCATGAATCAACTGTTAGAAAGACCCAATTGGTTGGCTAATGTCTTTCAAGAAGGAAACTGCCAACCTTACTTGGTCTGGCCTACATTGTGACTCCAAATCAACAGCAATGTGATTGACTCTTAACTGCCATCTGGGCACTTAGAGATGGGCAATAAATGCTGGCCTAGCCAGTGATGCCCTTTTAAAAAATGTCAACTAAAGGCTCCTTTGCACATGTCATTGATCAGACTCTTAAGTGGTTCCTTCAAACATAATAGTGACCAATCTTTGTTTTCTTCTCACAGTATTTGTTTGAATACAGCTGTAGTGTTGGCTGGTAAATTGGGAATGTGCTTTAGTTTTTAGTCACCACTGCCCAAGTACTCCATGTGATAACTGTCCCAACAGGCAAAAGCAGGTAATTGGGATGTACAGATCCCAATTAAGATGGGAGCTATCTTTTCAAAGGTTTATCAAGTTTTGATTCTTGTCAAAAGAACCTGGAAAGTAATAGCTGTCTTTGTGGCTTTCAGATCATTATGCGTTCACTCAAGTGAATTGGGTTTGAAGATAGATTAGACTTTTTTTTAGACTTACAGTGTGGAAACAGGCCCTTCGGCCCAACAAGTCCACACCGACCCGCCGAAGCGAAACCCACCCATACCCCTACATTTACCCCTTACCTAACACTACGGGCAATTTAGCTTGGCCAATTCACCTGACCCGCACATCTTTGGACTGTGGGAGGAAACCGGAGCACCCGGAGGAAACCCACGCAGACACGGGGAGAACGTGCAAACTCCACACAGTCAGTCGCCTGAGTCAGGAATTGAACCCGGATCTTCAGGCGCTGTGAGGCAGCAGTGCTAACCACTGTGCCACCGTGCCGCCCACTAATAGTCTACACCACCAGTATACAAGTTACTTTTTCTGCAGTAATCAATTTGGAAAGTCTCAACTTTAATCTTTACCACAGGGGAAGTTCAAATTCAAAATTAGAAGACCGAAAATACAAGGCTGTTAAACTTACAGATGTAATACTGATATGTGTTAAATACATTAATGGTTTGAAAGGGTTAATGTAGGACACTGGATTATATTCCACCCAATGGTGTTGCAGGCACCTGGGTGTGATATGGCAGGACACCTTTGGATCCTGCAGGGTGAAGTATATCAACAAAATCTTCTAATAGTTTTATGACAATGTCTAACTTTCTCATAGAATTTGTTCCTGATTGCTATCATGTGGCAAACTGTATTCTGTATATAAAACAAGCCTCCTCTGGTTGTGCATCACTAGTGGTTTACCTCTGTCACTCAGTTCAGGGAGAAGGACGGTGGCAGCAAACTTACCCACCACAGGCTGGAACTAGTTGTCATTGTGGTATACACAGCATGGCAGGAATGGTGGCAACATTGCTGGCTAGCTCAAGGTAACAACATTGGCAATTCCAGTGGATCCAAGAGACATATTGAGCATTTGGGTTTTAAAGATTTGAGAACTTTAAGAGCTACTCAAATACGCAAATAGCAACTGGACAGTCAAGCAGCTGATAAGATTAACAAGAGACAAGTAGCAATGGATGGCAAAAACTTTCACTTCAGACCTGGTAAGGGAAACTCAGAAGCTGACCAGACTTGGTGGTTACAGATTTTATTGGGAATCAAACATCTGTTAGACCAATCCCATTTACAGGCTCAGTTAGAGAGTGAATAGATACCACAGCTCCAAGAGTAACATTAAAAATCCCTCTTGTGTAAATCAAATGGCACAGAACAGAGTGAGAAGTCTAGAAGTCTAGAAGTTAAAAAGGTCTCACCGTTCAAACCGAGCATTGCTGCCATAGCATGAGGTGCAGATACAATTGAGAAATTAAGGGCCATAAAAAAAGTTTAAACTGAGAATACAATATCAGTAACATTGGGAAACCAGAATTAAGGCAAAAAGGCAGTGAAAAATCCTAAACAGACAGAGACTAACTGCAAATGGTAAGATGACTATTGATGTTCCAGTAAGAGCAGGACATCCATATGTTAAACTATGGTTCACACAGGAAAACGTTATTAAGGCCATTGGCACCATGTTTTATTTGGGAGAAATATGGACTTAGACAGTTGTTATTGATGAAGGATGGGATACTGACCGCTCCATGGGGAAACACTTTGACTACATTTTGTTTGGAAACCTCCATTTTGATTGGAAAATGCAGGGAAATCTCAATATGTAGAATAGGGATACAGCATTGCTAAAGCCCTTAAAACAACAACAAAAAAACAACATTGCTACATTGAGGTTGTAAGAATTTATTGAGTAAAGAGATGAAAAAAATATTTATTTGTTGCAGAATTTGACAAAAAGTAAGAAGAACAAGTAATCATATTAAAGAGAAATGACAGGAGAAATAATACTACCTGGTTGATATAGTTTCAAAGATGGACCAAGCAGAATGCAGAATTGGACATCTTCAAGAAAATAGCTCTTAAGGTACAGAATTGCTTCCAATTCTGGTCAGTAAATCATAAGATGACAAGCAGGTACACTGGTATATTCAACTGGATCTAGAGCTAACAATGCTATATTTCATCAAAATATAAAAGAAGGCACAAATATTTTTAAATATGTCCTTTGTACGTTTGACAATCTCAGAAAGATGTTGTGAAACTTGAAAGGTTTCAGAAAAGATTTACAAGGATGTTGCCAGGGTTGAAGGATTTGAGCTATAGGGAGAGGTTGAATAGATAGGACTGTTTTCCCTGGAGCGTCGGAGGCTGAGGGGTGACCTTATAGAGGTTTACAAAATCATGAGGGGCATGGATAGGATAAATAGAAAAAGTCTTGTCCATGGGGAGGGGAGTCCAGAACTAAAGGGCATAGGCTCAGGATTAGGGGGAAAAGATATAGAAGAGCCCTAATGGGCAATTCTTTCACTCAGAGGGTGGTGCGTGTATGGGATGAGCTGCCACAGGAAGTGGTGGAGGCTGGTACAATTGCAACATGTAAAAGGCATCTCGATGGGTATCTGAATAGGAAGGGTTTGGAGGGATATGGGCCAGGTGCTGGCAGATGGGACTAGATTGGATTGGGATATCTGGTTGGCATGGACGGGTTGGACCGAAGGGTCTGTTTCCATGCTGTACGTCTCTATGACTATGACATTAATCTAAGAACAAATATAATACTTAAAAGAACAAGATTTAACAGATGAATTACCATCAAGGAATCTATAGCTACATTAAATTAATGTTCACGACAGATTATTGGAAAGCTATGACTATTTGAAATCAGGATTTATACAGAATTGTTGTTGGAATTACTGATGTGTGTTTGTCAGCTTTACTATAGTTCAAAGCTATTCTGTCAGCAGAAAGCCGGAACAATCACAGAGAAATCCTGGGAGAAGTAGCACAGTATTATCACAGAGGAGCATCAGAAGTTATTCAGTTTCCAAGATATGAAAACCTTAAAAATATGAATGATAAGCCAACACAGAAGAAGTGGCACAGCAGACACAAAGAGTTGGAGTCAATGCTGTGGAACAAGAAAGACTCTTAGGCATTAGCAGTGCACAACTATTAAATGCTTGCATAAAAATGCAAACAGAAAGAGATTGGTAAGGACAAATTTAGGCCCCTTACAGTCAGAAACCAGAGAAAATGTAAAACCAGGAGCAAACAAAATGACAAAAAAAATTCTTCAGCTCAGCCTTTGCAAAGAGAGCAGAAATAACCTCTGTCAGACAACTAAGGGTGTAGTGAGGAAAAAGAATGGAGGAAAATCAATATTAGTGAGAAAGAAATCTATCGGATTAAAGACTAACAAATCAAAAGTAGGGATGTCTTACTTCAGTTCTGTTAATTCTGTACACTTCTGATAATTGCATTAGTCTGAGGACCATTACAATTTGATGAGATCACACCTGAGGTATTGGACTCCTTATGTAAGAAAGGATTTCTTTGCCAAGATGGAATACAGCTGAGATGGATGAGGCTGATACTGGTTTGACAAGTGTCCCATGAGAGAGATGAGTTCAACTAGGCCCATTTTCTGCTGGAGTTTAGAAGAATGAGAGAGGTTCAGATTGAAGCATATAAACTCCTAACAGGGCTGGACAAACTAGATGTAGAAAATATGTTTTCTCTGGTTGGGAGTCTAGACCCAGGGACAGAGTCTCAAAGTACAAGATAAGCCATTTAGGACTGAGGTAAGGAAAGAAGTGTCTTCACTGAAAGAATAATGAAGCAGTGGAATTCTATACTACAGAAGGCTGTGCAGCCCAAGAAAGAGAAAGTTTTATTTTAGATTTTAAAGGCATCAGAGGTATGGAGAAAGAGAAGGAATATGGCCATTGCGATAGGAGATCAGACGTAATCATACTGTATGGTGCAGCGGGCTCAAGGGCTTTGTGCCTAGTTTTTATGTTTCTATTCATAAAGAATGTTGTATCTGTAAAATTTTTGTCCATTTCCAGAAGGTATGAAGTAGGACACAGTTGCAGAGCAGCAAAAATAGGAATTCACTTCTAATGCAAAGATATGTGGAACCATCTATTTATTTTGCCAAAAGTAATTTATGAAAATGGACCTCTCACTACTTTTAGGCTTGATGCAGGGGCACATTTTGAGAAGATTTGTAGCACAGGTTGAGGTTCTGGATGTACGTTTGCTCACTGAGCTGGGAGGTTCATTTCCATACGTTTCATCATCCTACTAGGTAACGTCTTCAGTGGGCCTCAGGCGAAACAGTGTACATGATTTCTGCTTTCTATTTATATGTTTGGGTTTCTTTGTGTTGGTGATGTTATTTTCTGTAGTGATGTCATTTCCTGTAGATGGGGTCTAACTTGATGTGTTTTGCTCAGGAGGTGGTAGATGGGGTCTAACTCGATTTGTTTTGTTGATAGAGTTCCGATTGGAATGCCATACTTCTAGGAATTATCGTGCGTGTCTCTGTTTGGTTTATCCTAAGATGGATGTGCTGTCCCAGTCGAAGTGGTGTCTTTCCTTATCTGTACGTAAGGATACTAGTGAGAGAGAGTCATGTCATTTTGTGGCTAGTTGGTGTTCATGTATCCTGGTGGCTAGTTTTCTGCCTGTTTGTCCAATGTAGGGACAAATATTATGAATGCACCAAAGCAGCAACCGAGGCGATGTAGGGTGGCCCTCCTGCCAGTTGGCCAATTCAGGCCCTTAAGTGGGCAATTATTCTCCACTTCAGGCCCTTATCCCACCAACACTGGCATTTAACAAGGTGGTGGGAGAAGTTAACCAGCTGCCAGGTTTCCTGTGCATGCTCATGGTGGCCAGGGGTGCATCCTGAAAAATTATACCCTGTTGGCATTACGGCTATCAAGGCGTAACACCCTCCAGGTTGCCTTCCCCTGTGACCTCTCAGATTGGGTGATGTGGCAGTGGCAACCACATAATTCAGCCTATATATTCTTCTCACTTTCTAGTTGGCACAGGGAATGGGTATATTTGTGATGGATGGGCAGATTGGACATTCAATGAGTCCTAAGGGTGGGGGGAGGGGGATCAGTGTAGTGAAGGATCATGTTGTGATAGCTCCTGGAATAACTTGAGGTTGGAGTTGTGAAACATGGTTGCTGCTGACTGTAAAAAAGCTTTGTTTATATCTAATCCCTGTACTTAGAGTGCTTGATGCTGACAATTGATGGCTAAAGCTAGAGAATTATCAATTTACCTGCACTAACACTTTGGAGGAGTATTAGAAATAACAAATATTAAAACTAAATAAACCATATCCAAGTTCAGTATGTCAGAAGAGCAGCAAATATTGATTGCTTTAAATCCCTCCCTTTCATGAATGAATCTCCGTTGGATCTCCATTAATTAACTTTTACTCTTTCACTTGGAGCTTTGAATTACTGCATAAACAACAAAAATCTTGACACATTTACTGTTTTCCTTTCTCTGGTATTTTTATAACTATGGTTTTTATCAGAAACAGTGTGATTATCACAACGATAGGCTCAAGTCACGTAGATTCAAATTGTAATAAAATAGTACTATGAGGAATTTTGACCACACACCGTGTATAATCTCCTCCAGAAAGAAAAATTGTCTTCACACCATACTTACCAGTCACTAATTCACTTGAATGGTGGCTTCAAATAAAATAAAGTCCAGAAAACAAGGTTTGCAAAAAGGAAATGTCATAGCCTTGAGTAATTCTTCTCAAAGCAAGTTAAATTACAATTATTTCTCACAAATGTTACACAAATAGAGGTCTGCAGGCATCCTTAGATAAATTCGGATGCATCAGTTCTTTCAATTGTAAAGGACATACTACTCAGTGTTGCCAGTCATCTGGGGTTATCTGAGCCTCTGGGATTGTAACGTCCAGACAGAGAGAATCTGAATAAGTCATCTTTGTGACACATCCTTTTTGTTTTGAAGGGCTACATATTTAACATTCAAAACAGCTCGCTTTTACCAAATCGTAGCTTCATTCTGAAAGGGATCATGTACAGCACCACAGGATAAACGCAATTCAACTGGTCCCAGAGTGCACTGAAAGTAGGACATTCGGTTAGGTATGAATAGTAATAGAACAATAATTATCTGAGGTCATGAAGTGATGGAATTACTAACCCATTGTTTGATTATTGGTTATTAAACTATTTACTATTACTAAAGGAAAGGGAGAAATCCTGAGACTTGAAGAAAAGAGCGGGTTTGTAGGCTGGGTGAACAAAAGAAGGTACAAGATGGGAGCTGAAGTAGGCTATTCGTCCCCTCAAATGTGCTCTGCTACTCAATAAAGATCATAATTTCAAACTCCACATTCGCATCTAACCCTAGTAAGTGTGGATCTCCTGTCTATCAGAATCTCTCCATCTCTGATTTAAACATATCCAATCACCATACTTTCACTGTCTTCTGAGGCCGAGTTCCAAAGGAGAAAGTGAGGACTGCAGATACTGGAGATCAGAGCTGAAAATGTGTTGCTGGAAAAGCGCAGCAGATCAGGCAGCATCCAAGGGGCAGGAGAATCGACGTTTCGGGCATGAGCCCTTCCTCAGGAATGAGGAGAGTGTGCCAAGCAGGCTAAGATAAAAGGTAGGGAGGAGGGACTTGGGGGAGGGGCATTGGAAATTGCGATAGGTGGAAGGAGGTTAAGGTGAGGGTGATAGGCCGGAGTGGGAGTGGGGGCGGAGAGGTCAGGAAGAAGATTGCAGGTTAGGAAGGTAGTGCTGAGTTTGAGGGTTGGGATTGAGAGAAGGTGGGGGGGGAGGGGAAATGAGGAAACTGGAGAAATCTGAGTTCATCCCTTGTGTTTGGAGGGTTCCTAGGAGGAAGATGAGGCTCTCTTCCTCCAGCCGTCGTGTTGCTATGGTCTGGCGATGGAGGAGTCCAAGGACCTGCATGTCCTTGGTGGAGTGGGAGGGGGAGTTAAAGTGCGGAGGAACAGGAAGTGGAGGAGATGGCTTCCTTCTTCAAAGTCTGCAATTTCCCCCCAGACGTGATCGACGATGCTCTCCACCACATCTCCTCCACTTCCCGCTCCTCTGCCCTTGAGCCCCGCCCCTCCAATTGCCACCAGGACAGAACCCCACTGGTCCTCACCTACCACCCCACCAACCTCCATATACATCATATCATCCGTCGTCATTTCCGCCACCTCCAAACGGATCCCACCACCACCTCCCCTCCCTATCAGCATTCCAAAAAGACCACTCCCTCCATGACTCCCTTGTCAGGTGCACACCCCCCACCAACCCAAACTCCACTGCAGGCACCTTCCCCTGCAACCGCAAGAAATGGAAAACTTGTGCCCACACCTCCCCCCTCACATCCCTCCAAAGCCCCAAGGGATCCTTCCATATCCGCCACAAATTCACCTGCACCTCCACACACATCATTTACTGCGTCCGCTGCACCCGATGTGGCCTCCTCTATTGGGGAGACCGGCCGCCTACTTGCGGAACGTTTCAGAGAACACCTCTGGGACACCTGAACCAACCAACCCAACCACCCCGTGGCTCAACACTTCAACTCCCCCTCTCACTCCACCAAGGACGTGCAGGTCCTTGGACTCCTCCATCGCCAGTCCATAGCAACATGACGGCTGGAGGAAGAGCGCCTCATCTTCCGCCTAGGAACCCTCCAACCACAAGGGATGAACTCAGATTTCTCCAGTTTCCTCATTTCCCCTCCCCCACCTTGTATCAGTCCCAACCCTCGAACCCAGCAACACATTTTCAGCTCTGAGTTCCAAAGTCCCACTACCCTCTTAGACAAAATATTTCTCCTCATCTCTGTCTGGAAAGGGTGGCCATGAATTTTAAGTTTCAGACTCACTCACATGAGAGTACATCCATTCCTTTGCAACATCTTTCAAGGGTCTTTTACACTTTAACCAAGACACCCCACACTCTTCTAAACTCCAGTGAATCTGAAGGAAAACCTCTTTAGGAAATTTTTGTGAAACAATGTTAAGGCTTTTTGATTATTTCAAACCAAAGATTTTGTTGGCAGTGGTTGGGAAAGCCTCTCCCTCCTTTCATCAACCCAGAGAATCAAAAAATGCTTCAATCGGCTGATAAGAAGGGAACGCAACCATTTGTATTTCCCTCTAATCCAAGACCAAAACTGAACTTTGTTCTAGGTGTGGTCTATCAATACACATATAGAATAAGATGCTAGTGTATATTTTATTCCATAAACCAAAACAGCATGTAAAATTCCAGGTGTGGTCTCATTAACTGCAGCAAGAATTCCTTGGCTCTGTACTCAAACTCATTTGTAATGAAGGTCAACATTCCAGCCTGATGAAGGGCGTATGCTCGAAACATTGATTCTCCTGCTCCTCTGATGCTGCCTGACCTGCTGTGCTTTTCCAGCACCACACTCTCAACTCTGATCTCCAGCATCTGTAGTCCTCACTTTCTCTAACATACCGTTTGCCTTCCTGACTGCTTGCTGAACCTGTATGCTTATTTTTAGTGACTGATGTACAAGGACTCCCAGGTCCATTCATATATGAACACTTCCCAATCTACCACCATTTGACTAATACTCTGCTATATTGTCTTCCTACTGAAGTGGATAACTTCACACTTATCTACATTTACTACATCAGCCATGCTTTTGCCCACTCACTTAACTTGTCAAGATTACCTTGAAGTCTCTTTATTTCTTCTTTACAACTCACAATTCCATCTAGTTTTGTATCATCAGCAAACTTGGAAATACCACATTTGATTCCCTCAGCCAAGGTGTTGGTATATATTGCAATTGAGGCAACAAATGAACACCAGGCTGGATGGATCAATAGCTACAAAAATAATCAGCAGACTGGCAGTGGTGTTAGGCACAATTGTTTCTGTAACAAAGTATGCTACATGTTCATGAACGTTGGTGACACAAACACTGGGTGCAACGGTCAATGTTGTAAGTCAACATGTGACCTTGACAATCAAAGAGGTCATACCTCATCAGGGCGGCACGGTGGCACAGTGGTTAGCACTGCTGCCTCACAGCGCCAGAGACCCGGGTTCAATTCCCGCCTCAGGCGACTGACTGTGTGGAGTTTGCACGTTCTCCCTGTGTCTGCGTGGGTTTCCTCCAGGTGCTCCGGTTTCCTCCCACAGTCCAAAGATGTGCGGGCCAGGTGAATTGGCCATGCTAAATTGCCCGTAGTGTTAGGTAAGGGGTATATGTAGGGGTATGGGTGGGTTGCGCTTCGGCGGGTCAGTGTGGACTTGTTGGGCCGAAGGGCCTGTTTCCACACTGTAAGTAATCTAATCTAATCTAAAAAAAACCTAGCCAGGGAGAGAAGTGGCAGACAGTGTTACTGGATCAGAAAACCTGGGTGAAGTTTAATAGAGTTTAATAATAAACCTCAATTAGTCAGAATCCGAAAAAGAACAGCTATAGAGGATTTGCAAGAGTGATTTAAATATATTAGCTGTCCCCTATATGAAACATGACTGTTCTTAGCCACCCACTAACACTGGCTGGATTTCTTCAAACTTAAAGCACAGTATTACAATGTTTGAGAAACAATTATTGAGAAAATAATGAAATTTACAATTTTTTAATAATGCCAAATTTAAAGTTATAATTAGGGACATTCTTGAAGCAAGATAATAGACACCAGTGGGGAGTAACTGGTCAATATTAGACCTTGTGATATCAGCTCTCCTGCACCTTCCAGTTACAGATCATAAACTATAATGTCACAGGTCAGTTGGAAGCAATGCATTTTTGAATGTTTGAATGCAATGCAAGCTTTTTGTTTTTGTGTTCTACACTTGCCCTTGGAAAAACTGCTTCACTTCAATGACAGAGACACACAGGGTGCTGTCATTCTGTCACACTTGGATTATACCTTAGAGACACAATGGATGCCAACTTCTGGGCCACACTGAGCAGTAGACTTGTATGTTTGTTTGATTCTGTAAATGTCACCTATTTGTTCTCCTGTCTATTCACAATATTGGCTGACACAAACAGAGTGCACACAGATGCCTTTAATGTTGCACATTTCAAAATGCTCACGGTGCAAGTTACAGTGCTGCAGAAAGGATCTTTGCTTTCAGAAAGAGCCAGGCAATATGTTGCGCTCTGCAAAGCATGTTGAGGCAGTTCTCAGATTACTAAAACATAAATACATTGATCTGAATGAGCTGTGGTCATGGTTACATTTGTTCAGGAACAAAACACAATTGAGCAATGCAGCAAATGCTTCAATAATGTATAGGTATCATGTTTAAAGTATGGAGGTGCAGGGTTTCATCACTCAGATCCTAGACTTTATGCTCTGCAATAGTTGGCAAAGAGGAGACTGTTTGCTTTAGATGGCACATTGATGTGTGGAATAGTGCAGAATTGCCAGGATTTAAAAAAAACAGGCTTCTACTGAGTGTCTCCCTCAATCAGTCAGCTGTGGCCAGGAAATCACGGTGTGACGGATCATCATATATTTAAACATATCCCACTATGGCTCTGTTCATCTTGTTAATAGCCTGACTACAACAAATGTGTTTGTTATCGTTCTCCAAGAGTAATGTAATTCCATGTAACAAACTAATTCAACGTCACTGTGGAAATAAGTGCCCTGATATATTATAATCAGCTGTCAAACTAAAACTGTCTTAATAGCTTCATCTTTGAATTTGCTTTAATTATTATATCACTGAAATTAGTTTGGAATAAAATCCAAACTATATACAGGCACCCTCATCACAACATGGATGAAGGGGTACTACATATTCAGAACTGATAACACAGCACAAAACTGAAATACAAACACAGCAAGATTCAAGGACAGTAACCATACATCAGAGATTAGATTGAAACTGAGACAATAATCATGAGACAGAATTCTATGGTGTAGGAAAACTTCTTGTTTGAGACAGCATCATGATGCAATGGATTGCAGACTGGAATCTAATATTTCATATTTACCTCAGGAAGTGATGAAGTGTGGAATATACTAAGCACAGCTTTCCTGGGAGTGAGACAATCTGCTTTTGCAAAATCTTGTCTTGCTTGGTGTGGAACATTAAAAATCACACAACACCAGGTTATAGTCCAACAGGTTTAATTGGAAGCACACCATCTTTCGGAGCGACGCTCCTTCATCAGATGATTGTGGAGGGCTCGATCGTAACATAGAATTTATAGCAAAAATTTGCAGTGTGATGTTGTGTGTTGAACTATAACCTGGTGTTGTGTGATTTTTAACTTTGTACACCCCAGTCCAACACCGGCATCTCCAAATCATTGGTGTGGAACAGTTTCCATGAAGTTCAATTGATCAATAACTATTGAAAAATGGAGCAGGATTTTCTTAGCCCAGAGTGGCAGGGTGAAGAATGTAGTGGGTGTTGTTAGATTGGGAAAATAGCGCGGTGGGGGCTTATGTCAGGCTGGATCCCAACACAGTCAGACTGCTGGGGGAGCTTTGCAGCAGTGTGATAGAACCTAGGTCGGTCATCCTGCTCCTCGGATGCTGCCTGGCCTACTGTGCTTTTCCAGCACCATCTTAATCTTGACAGCGAAGGCTTGATGCCCAGTGACAGGAACATTGATGGGGAAGGCCAGTCCTGAGACACAAGCCGTTTGGAGGGTTCTACTTCCTTGGCTCCTCTGGTTTAGTTTTGCTTTCGCATTTTTCCTTTGAGGGTGCCTTCAAGTTGAGGCAGTTCTTAACATTGGGGCTGCCTCAGCAGCAGCCAGCACTCCTGTTTTGTGTGAGGAGACATCCCTTCATGTGGTATCTCTCTGTTGACAATGCTACTTCTGTTACTTGTTGAAAAGAGTATTGGATTACCTTACGGAGCGGAAGTTTTACAGTTGGCTTTGTGTACCCACAAAATGCATGCTGCACGGTCTGATATTATATGGCAAGGCATGGACGATTCGGGGAAGCTCAGTCACACCAGCCAGCAGCGGGTCAAATTGACAGTTTGGTATAAAAAAAAGAGAAGGCAGAAGGAACTCCCTGGCCGTCAGTTCATAGGGACTGAAGTTCAGGGTTCACCATCAGGATGGTGAGGTTGCCAGTCCCAGTGGATGGTGAGAGGCAGAGGGAAAACATCTCTTTGCCAGGCCTGGGAACCAGAGCTGCCCCACAAAGTATTTTGTGAACAGCACTTTCCTCTTGAAGCCAGCTGGGTTTGCTGTACCAAGACACCCTGCTGGCTGCAATTACATTAAATCAGACTCGGAAATGTGTGGATCCCAACTAGAAAAGCATTAATGAAATACATTCCCACTCCAAATGGCACACCTCACATCCAATGGAGCAATATCAGCGATGTCACATATGCAGCAGACTGGGGATACAGCACCCATTGAATACAACAAGCCCCCTAGCCCCCTTCCTCATGTTGGTGTGGTGAATGAATGCTGAGCCCATTGTCACCATCACAGCCCCATCACTGACCACCTTTCCCCCTAAAGCTTTAGGGAACGTTTCCCAGTCAGGTTGTTTGTGCCGGATATGAAATTGATTGTCACAACTAGTCCAGCTCAAGGGGAACCAGATCTGACAAGTGACCTCTCCGATAACTGTAAACTCATGTGGATTATCTAGCTTAAATAACCCTAAGGAACACAAATGTTTGGCTAGGTTCTGAATTACAGGTCTGGGATGCTGATCAGCATGAGAGCTTGACAGAATCCCATTCGGTCACATTGGATGACCAAAATCTTCTCAAAAAAAAGTAGGCAACCTTTCTACCTAAACAAATTATTCTCATTAAATTATGACATATTCTTGGTATTCTGAGAACTGTTTCTGTCTTAGTTTTACAGCAGTAGCTAGCCAGAAAACAGGAAAGGTTCTTCCATTTACTGAAACCTTCATACAAATCCTTCTCAACCACACCCAAAACAACACACTTTGCTCATGCCTTGTAAATGAAAACCCACATGAACTACTTGGCCTTTACACCACTGAGCTAAAGTGTGGAACAGATAAACAAACAAACAAAGACAGTCTACTCTCCAAATGAGATTTTGGATTTACTTTGTTACCAATAACAAATGGCTATACAGACATAGCTATGCTCTGATTTGACACTGCGATCTTTCTTTTTGGAATTAATTTTATGGCATGTGTGCCCGCTCGTGTGTGGTCCGGATTCCACAATTAGGAAATATAGATTATATTTCCACATGTCTCGGCTTATCAGATGTGAGGACTAAGACGTATTCCCTCTTTGCTCATGTTAAGCAGCTTAAACAATCATCTCCATCAGTGAGGTATCTCCTTCATTCATGTTCATAACTGTACCTATCTTCTTCATCAAACCTCTACCCTTGAGACATTTTTTAAAAATTTAACCTTTTTTCTATTCAACCTGTTCAGAGGATGTTTTTACATACTTCTAATATAGGTGGGAACTGAACCCAGGCCTCCTATTCTAGGGGTAGGGAGACAACCACTGCACCACAAATGGTAACCATTTTATCCCAAGAACCAGCCTCATGAACCTTCTCTGAATTGCTTCCGATACAAGTATATCCCTCTTTAAGTCAGGAGACCAAAACTACCCAGTTCTCAACAATGCCTGTACAGATATAGGAAAACTTCTGTACTTTTATTCTCTAGCCCCTTTCCAAAATAAAACTAACATTCAATTTATTCCCTAATTACTTGCTGCATCCACATGCTAATGTGTTTGATTCATGAACTAGACATCCAGAACTCTCTGTAGCCATAGATTTCTGCATCTCCCTCCATTTAGTTAAGATTGCATATTTTCTGTTTTTTATCAAAGTGGAAAACCTCATCTTTTTTCCGTGTTATACTCTGCCGATCCAAATTTTCACCAAAGTCAATTATATATCTCTTGTATCTTCCTGACAAATTGCTTTCTGTCTCTTTTTGTCTCAACAGCAAATTTAGTTATAACAGCTGGCCTTTTCATCAAAACCCTTAATATGGATCAGAAAATGTTGATTCCAAGCACTAATTCTTTTGACAGTCCATTTGTTGAATTTTTCCAACCTGAAAGTGACCCACACCTCTACTCAGTGTTTTCTGCTCTCAGTTTTCCATCCATCCTAATTGATCACCTCAATACCATGAGCTCCTACTTATGCAGTAAACTTCTATGTGACACTTTACCAATTATCTTTTGAAAATCAAATATACTACATTTACTGGTTCCCCATTGTCCAATTTTCTTGTTACTTCCTCAAAATTCTAATTTGCAAAACATGTTTTCTCTTTCACAGGAGCACACTGATTCTGCCTGATTTTCTAAAAATCCTGCTACTTCATCCTTAATAATGGATTCGAGCATTTTCCAAAGCTAGACATGAGACTAACTGATCATTGGTTTCCTACTTTCTGCCTCCTTCCTATCTTGAATAGTGCTTCTGTTCCAATCTACAGGGAGCATCCCAGAATCAAATAAATTTTAGAAACTTACAAGCAATGCACCCATAGTCTTTTCAGAAAATTGCTTTAGGATGCAAGCCATTCAGTTCAGTTCTTTTTCTCTACTGATCCTGCTTACTTTGAGTTCCTCCCTCCCTTTTGCCTTTAATTTTCGATGATTCTTGGAATATTTTCAGTGTTTTGTACTGTCTTCTGCTATGCAGAGTCAGGTACAGAATGTTTATTCAAAGTATCTGCCATTTCCTGGTTTCCCATGATTAATCCTGAGTCTCAATCGTTGGGACTAGTGTTAATGCGTACATTGCGAATTGGCTATGCTAAATTGCCCATAGTGTTCAGGGATATGTAGGTCAGGGGTAAATGTAGGGTAGGGGAATGGGTCTGGGTGGGTTACTCTTTGGAGGGTTCGTGTGGACTTTTTGGGCGTGGGTTTGATTCCAACCTTGGGCGACTGTTTGTGTGAAGTTTGCACATTCTCCCCGTGTCTGTGTGGGCTTCCTCCCATACACCAAAGATGTGCAGGTTAGGTGAATTGGCCATGCTAAATTGCCCATACTGCTAGGTGCATTAGTCAGGGCTAAATGTACGGGAATGGGTCTGGGTGGATTACTCTTCAGAGGGTGAGTGTGGACTTGTTGGGCTGAAGGGCCTGTTTCCATACTGTAGATAATCTAATGTAATCAATGTTTGCTCCTCTCTTCCTTTTTAAGCATCTTACATTGTTTTTGCTCTTTGTTTTGATTTGTTTTACAAGCTTTCTCATACTCTCATTTCTTCCTCTTTGTTATTTATTCATTCTTTATTGCTGATTTGTAATAATTTCCCAATCTTCTGGACGTCCACTTACTTTGGAGCATCATACATCTTTTGTTTCAATTTGATACCATCCTTAACTACCTCAGTTAGTTCTGGCTGTTCCTTCCTTCTTGTAGCAATGACTTTCTCATGGAATGTCTTTGTTCAGAGTTATGAAAATAATTACCAATGCTTCTCGACTGTCATACTCTTTGAATTATTTCCCCATTCCACTTTAGTCAACTCTGTTTTCATATCCTTACAATTCCCTTTATTTAAGGTGAAGACACTCGTTTCAATGACAAACTTCTTATCCTCAAAACAGAATGTGAAATGCTGTCATGTTGTGATCACACTTACCTATCCTTTGCTATGAGGTCATTAATCAATCTCATTTTACTGCACATGAGGACTACGTGATCTGTTCCTGAGTTGGTTCCTGAACCATTTGATTTAAGGAAATGTCTCAAATATACCCTGAACTTGTCCTACGGGCTACTTTTGCTAAATTGATTCATATAATCCACCTGAAGATTAAAATTTTCTGCAATTATTACTTTACCTTTCATATAAACCCTTTCACCCATCCAGTAAATCTTGATTTGTATTACAATGAGTACAGACAGTAGTTATTGTCAAAGAGCTCATAAATCATTCCCACCAGTGACACTTCTTGGGCTTTTTCTTTCCCTCAAGTGGTGATTTTCCAATTATCTTTTCTTTATGTTCTGCCTGTCAGTTGTATCAGGAATTGACACACAACCATTAACATTAGGAAGGACAAGGGCAGCAGATAAATAAGAAAACTGCTATTTGAAAATTCCCCTCCAAGCCACTCACCATCTTGACAAGGAAATAAATCGCTGTTCCTTCAGTGGAACCAAGTCAAAATCCAGAAGCTTCCTCCCTGACATCACAGTTGGGTATACCTACACAACGTAGGTCGACAAGGAGGCTCAGTGGTTAGCATTGCTGCTTCACAGCACGAGGGACCATGGGTTTGATTTCACTTTGGGCTCCCGTCTGTGTGGAGTTTCACATTCTCCCCGTGCCTGTGCGGGTTTCTTCCGGATGCTCCAGTTTCCTCCAGGTGCTCCATATTCCTCCAACAGTCTAAAGATGTGCAGGTTAGGCGGATTGGCCATGCTAAATTACCCCGAATGTCCAGGAATATGCAGACTATGTGGGTTAGCCATGAGGTAGGATGGGAGGTGGGTCTGGGTGGGATGCTGTTCAGAGGATCGGTGTGGACTCAATGGGTCAAATAGCCTGCTTCCATACTGTAGGGATTCTAAATGGACTGCAGTGGGTCAATAAGATTGCTCGCCACCACTTTCTCAAGAACAATTAAAGATGGAAATAAATGCTTGTCCAGCCAGTGGCATCAATGAATTTTAAAGAAAAGTTAAATCTGCTCTCCAAATGGAGTTTTATTGTTATATTATTCCAGTACAACGTAGGATAGTATGCTTGTGCATATTTATGCATATATCCTCAATATGTCTCTGTACTCTGTGTCAAATTATAAATATATCAGTCCACAGCACACAGTCTCAAAAATGAAAGAATAGACTCTGCGGAGAAAAAAAGTTGAACAAAAGCTGTGGATGATCCTAAGTCCATAGACAGAAGGCAATACGCCTCTATCACAATCAGACTGCAGACCTGATGGAAAGGCCAATCATCAGGAAAAGATATGAACAGTAAATGAAGGCAATAATAAACAAGCTGAGCTAGAGTGACAGGGAGAATGAGAAAGAAACAAAACTAAAACACATTCGGGTGGCAATGAGTTTGAGGACACGACAGAGGTAGGAACCACACAACTGCATGAAGTGACTGAATGCCACAGATTGCAGAGAAAATGAAATTCACGTATCTATTTAGATCAAGAAGGTGATCAGAAAGAAGTCCACATACATAACTCTGAAACTGAACCTTGTAATGGAAGTGCAGCATGACATCATCTCCCGCAAACTAGGCCAGAAGATCTGTTCTGAAAACATGAACGAAAATGGGACGTAAAACAGTTGCTGTGAAACCAAGCAACATCTCACTGATGACTAATGGTGGTGCTGAGATTCAATGGCTAGGAACAACCCATATCAGAGGGACAAGGGAAAGGTATGAACAGCTTGTTCGACATCATTGAAACAAATGGTCCTGCTCTTGAGGAGTCGAGCAGTTGTGAGGAGGTGCAGCTGATCCCACTAAACCATGAGATGATGGAAGTGCCAATGAAAGGTAAAGATAGTATACTCACTGAAAAGTATCCTCTGACACAACAAATTGATTATCAATGTCACAAAGCTTACGGACTGGGTAAATTCGGAGGGATAATATGCAAACAATAATCAACAGACTGCTGTCAGATACTGAAATTCTCAAGGCCAATATCAAAGGCCACAAAGAGTTCCTGACAGAGAAGGAAAGTGAACTAATTGAAAAGTCAAGGCAGCTAAAGATTTCCAGAAGCTTTCAGCACTCTAAGAGGAAAAGCTAGATCTTGAGCATAAAGTTGTTGACCTGGAAAGATGGTAAAATAGGGCTGAGTCGGCAAGGCTGCTTTAAGGGCTGGTCATGCCTGACAAATCTGTTAGAAATCTTTGAGGAGGTAAGAAGCAATTTAGTCATAGGAGAGCCAGTGGGCATGATCTATTTGGATTTCCAGAAGGTCTTTAACAAGGTGTCACACAGGAGGCTGCTAAATAAGATAAGCCCATAGTATTAGGGGCAAGGTATTGACTTCGATAAAGGATTGGTTGACTGGCAGAAGGCAGACACTGGGGATAAAGGGGTCTTTTTCGGATGGTAGCTGGTGACTGGTGGAGTTCCACAGGTTTTTGTGTTGGGACCACAACTATTCATGCTGTACGTCAACAATCTGGATGAAAGGTATTGTTGCTCGGTTTGCAGATGACACAAAGGTACATGGAGGCTCAGGTGGTATTGAAAAAGCAGAGAGGCTGTGGAAGGACTTAGCCAGGCTAGCAGGGTGCACAAAGAGTAGCAGATGGAATACAATCTGGGAAAGTGGGACTTTATGCACTTTGGCAGGAAGAATGGAGGTGACTATTTTCTAAGTGGAGAAAGGCTTCAGAAATCTGAAGCACAAACAGACTTAGGAGTCCTAATTCAAGACTCTGTTCAGGTTAACATGTAGGTTCAGTTGGTAGTTAGGGCGGAAAATGCAATGTTAGCATTCATTTCAAACGGACTAGAAAATGAAAACAGAGATGCCCTGCCGAGGCTGTATAAAGCTCTGGTCAGACCATATTTGGAATATTGTGACCAGTTTTGTGTCACTGGAAGGCGATTCACAAGTATGATCTTGGGGATGAAGGGCTGATCATATATGGAGTGGTTGGAGACTCTGGGTCTGTACTTGATAGAGTTTAGAACAATGAGGGTGGATCTGATTGAAACTTCCAGAATTCTGAGAGGCCTGGATAGAATGTACATAGAGAAGATGTTTCCATGAGTAGGAGAGACTAGGACTGAAGGGCATAGCCTCAGAGTGAAGGATGACCCTTTAGAACTCAGATGAGGAGGCATTTCTTCTGCCAGATTAGGGTGAATCTGGTAAACTCAATGTTGTAGAACGCTGTGGAGGCCAAGTCACTGAGACATGAGACAGAGATATAAAGGTTCTTGTTTTTAAGGGGGTCAAAGGTTACAGGGAGAAGGCAGGAAAATGGGGTTGAGAAGCATATCAGTTGTGATTGAATGGCGGAGTAGGCTCTAACAGTTAAATGGCCTAATTCTGCTCCTATATCTTTTGTTGTTATGGACTGACGGCTGAGGACAGCATGTGCCAAGCTGGAAAGGAGCAAATGGAAGAAAAACTGCAAACTGTAGTCTGTAGAAATGAAATCCTGAGTGATCTTGAACCTGAGGTCAAACCTTCAACAGTACATGCTTCAAATGGAAAGACTTGACAGAAAACAGAATGAGAGTGCTGAGTTCATGTTGCAAATTAGTGAACTATAGTGGCAGCCTGCCACTGTATTGCAGTGAAAAAATAATTTGCAGGAGAATAATAACTGCAAGAAATGCTGAAGCATTTATTAGAGGAAATACAAAATGCCAAAAGTTGAGCCCAGTGGGCACATTAGGAAGCTGAAAACTAAAGAAGACAGGCACAGGGTGTGGCTAGAAGAGAAACGTACAATGTAGAATTGTAATACAGAACTTAGGGTGAGGTACTACAAGGTCAAAAGATGACTACAGCATGTTAAGGAAACTCAACAGCTCTTGTGGCACAGTGAGAATAGACCAACATGCCTATTTCAAATCATGTCTGCACCAAAGATGTGTCTTAACATATCTGCACAGGTTGATGAAAAATATTTTTAAAAGAAAATAAGCTACAAAAGACACTTAAATTATACAATTTGCTTATAAAAGTTAATTAATAATCTTATTTAATTCAGACATCAGAATACATTGGTTAATGACTGGTGCACAGTCACATTAATGCATACATTATACATTGCTAAAGAAAGAGGTTTGAAATGCTAGTATATTAATCCAATATGTTTAAGGAATTGTATGCTCATGTGTACATAGATAGCTAGGGTATTGTTACACATCCTCACCATGGCATGACCGACTAATCTGAAAATAATAATATATCACCCTGCAGCACATGGTGTAAAAAGAACTACATTCAATACAGCTCCGATATTTAAATTGAAAAATAGGATTATTTAAACTTCTGGGAACCACATTCATAATAGCTGTCCCTAAGCCATTCCTTTCCCTTGTTATCCCTTCAAGGGTCAAAAACAATAATGGGAGTTGTTTATAGATTCTCAAACTAGTGGAAATACTGGCAAAGGCATCAAATGAAAAATTAGAGGTGCAAGCAATAAAGACACTGAATTAAATATGGGTGACATATATTTGCATTTAGACTGGGAAAATCAAATCAGTAACAATGACATAGAGGAGAAATTCCTACAGTGTGTGAGGGATGGTTTTCTGCATTGTTATGTTGAGGAACAAACTACATAACAGACCATCCTAGATTGGATATTGTACAATGAGAAAGGAATAATCAGCAATCAGGCAGTTTGAGGTCCTTTTGGGTAAGAGCCATAATAGAATTCCTCATTAAGATAGAGTTAGTTGATTTTGAGACTAGGGTCCTGAACATAAATAAAGAAAACCAGAATGGTATGAGGTGTGAGCTGGCTATGATAAATTGGGGAATGTGACTTATAAGGATGATGGTGGGTCGGCAGTAGCAGCAGACCTGAAGATTGGGACCTGTTTAGAATTCAGCAAAGGAGGACAAAGGATTTGATTAACGAGGATAAACATGCAGGGAGCACACTAGCTGACTGTAAAAGCTTTTATAGGTATTTGAAGAGAAGAAAATTAGTGAAGACAAATGTAAGTTCCATATGGTGAGAAACAGTGAAGTTACATCAGAGAACAAAGAGATGGTAGACCAATTTAATCCATATTTTGGTTCATTCTTCACACAGGAGGGCACAAATAATGCTCCAATAATATTGGAGAACACAGGGTCTAGTGAGAGGAAGGCATCGGAAGAAATCAGCATTAGTATCGAAATGGTGTTGGAGAAACTGATGGGATAAAATGCCAACAAATCCCCAACACTCAATAATCTATACCTCAGTGTACTCCAGGTAGTGGTCCCAGAAATAATGGACCCCTTGGTGATTATTCTCTGCAAGATTCTATAGACTCTGGAACAGTTCCTATGAATTGGAGGGTAGCTTAATGGTAATTCCACTATTTAAAATGGAGAGAAAACACAGAATTATAGACTGGTTAGCCTGATATAAGTAGTGGGGAGAATGCTAGAGCCCATTGTAAAATATCTAACAGCAGAACACTTGGGAAAATGCTTGATAGTCAGCATGGATGTCCAATTCCACTGAAACTTTTCAAGATGTAACCCTGTGGAATTGATACGAGGGATGCGAGGTGGAGGGGAGCAGTAGATATAGTTTACATGGACTTTCAGCAGGCTTTAAATTGGTCCCTAATCAGTTATTAGCATGCAAAATTAAAGCGCATGGGATTGGCAGAAGTGCACTGACATGGTTAGAGAATTGGTTGGCAAACTGCAGAGAGTGGGAATAAATGGGTCTTTTTTCTGAGTTGAAAATGTGTTGCTGGAAAAGCGCAGTAGGTCAGGCAGCATCCAAGGAACAGGAGATTCGACGTTTCGGGCATAAACCCTTCTTCAGGAATCCTTCTTCTTCATTCCTGAAGAAGGGCTTATGCCCGAAACGTCGAATCTCCTGTTCCTTGGATGCTGCCTGACCTGCTGCGCTTTTCCAGCAATACATTTTCAGCTCTGATCTCCAGCATCTGCAGACCTCACTTTCTCCTCTTTTTTCTGAGTGGCAGGCAGTGATTACTGGGCTCCCACAGGGATTACTGCTTGGTCCCAGCCTTCACAATATATATTAACAATTTAAATGTGATATCGCCAGATGTGGGGGAGCTGAGCGGTCGGGTGAATTGTGAGCAGGATGCAGCGAGCAGGATGCTTCATTGCGATTAGACAAATTTAATGAGTAAGCAAATGAATGGCAATGAAGTTTAATGCTGATAAATGTGAGGTTATCCACTTTGGTAGCAAAAACAGGAAGGCAGATTATCATCTGAATAGTGATATACTGTATTGGGTTAGGGCGAGATGCTACAAAACCTGGGTGGCCTTGTACACCAGTCACAAAGTAAACATATAGATGCAGCAGGTGGTGAAGAAGGTAAATGGTATGTTGGCCTTTATAGTAAGATGATTTGAGTAGAGGAGTTGGGATGTCTTGCTGCAAATTGTACAGGGCCTTGGTAAGAGTACATCCCCCAACAGTATTGGTCTCTTTATCTGAGGAAGGATGCTTTGTCCATGCGGGGAATGCAATGAAGGTTTCCCTGACTGATTCCTGTAATGGTAGGACTGACATATGAAGAGAGACCAGAACAGTTAGGATTATATTCACCAGAGTTTAGAAGGATGGGGGAGGGAATCTCATCAAAGCCAATGTTCCAACAGGCCAAATGCAGGCAGAATGTTCCCGATGACTGGGGAGTCCAGTTACCACTGTTTAGATGGGAAGAAATTTCTTCACGTAGGGAGTGGTGAGCCTGTGGAATTCTCTGCCACAGAAAGCAGTTGAGACCAAAACATTGAATGTTTTCAAGCGTTACATATAATCTTTTAGGGCTAAAGGGATTAAAGGGAATGGGGAGAAAGTAGAAATGGGATACTAAGTTGGATGATAAGCAACAATCATTCTGAATGTTGGAACAGGCTCTATGAGCCAAATTCTTCCCCTGTATGCTCTGTTTCTATGTTTCTGTAACACTATTTTGCCTTATCTGTTCTGGAATCTGTACATTTGAATTATTCGACCGTAGCACAGAAAATAAATTCCTTCCTTAAGGTGATGTTTTCATTTATTTGCTAAAATTATGAATACAAGTAAAGGCTTTCACTACTTACAATATATCCACAAATGCACAACTAGTTTTGTGTTAAACTAAAGACACTTTGGTGGGGACAGGGGTCAGAGTTAGTGAGTGACTCCTGTGGGAGACTGTCTGCTTGAAATGAATATGAGTTTTCCTGCTGCCCCTGCAGCAGAGTAATTCCAGTTAAGGGTAATTCTAATCAAAACAGTACTGAAATAATATATTTTAATTTTAAACATGTGGTATTAATTTATAAATAAGGTTTTTTAGAAGTATAAGCAATGACAGTGCACAATATAGGAGTCAGGTACAGAGGGCAGGAGAGGGCAATTTGAAATATTATACATTAAAACTGGAATCAATACAAATTCTTTAGTTGTATATGACTAGGGATTAATATTCGACTTATAGTTTTCACTCTCTAGTCACTGTGAGCTGCCTCACGCTAAACAGTATACCCCCAACCCGTCCATTTATTTTTTCTTTAAATGTGTTACCCAATTTTAAATATGTACCTTGAATGCTGGAGAAACTTGAACAGTGTACTTTAGACTTTGATCAATTTTTGTTTCAATTGTACATATTAACATACATTTGTTTTACAGTGACTGTGTTTACTGAAAAATGTTTTGTTAGCAATATTTAAGAGGGCAATTGGTGTACTGTTACACTCACTCACTGGCTTATTATGTAATCAATGGAACTTGGTACATGTTAATATAAACCCCAGTTGTCTGGTTTAAGTTATCTACTGTCCATGTAAACCAACTGAATAGAGCGAAACAGGAAATTCTTTTCAATTTAATCTCACTCTGCCATTTCCCTTTACAACTAAACCTGCTGTGGCCGACTGGGACAATTCAAGGAGCCTTACTGAAAGAAGAATTTAATGCATGAACAAAAGAAACCATTGAGGAGTTTGTGTGGGAGAAATGATGGAGAGACCATTTGTTTCAGAAACCACATCAAAGACTTAACTCTCAAGCATATGTCTTTATTAACCATATTCAATGCATCAGAGTCAGCTGCATTCAACTTTATTGCTCGTGAATAAACTGCATTCTCAACTGGAAAAATGAACGTGTCTCAATTCACAAAAATAGCTGTTAGTCCAGTGCGGCTGACAAGGTGAACAGTTACTGACAGCAGTGAAGGCGCTGCACTTTCAAACCACAACCTTCCTCAACTGGCCAAAAATGCACATGATGCAGTTAGTGACGATTTGATCTAAACTTCAACAATATAAGCAGGAAATGGGCCAAAGGGTGATTTCCAATCTACTTCACAATCTATTTGTGTTTTCCTTTTAGAAACTCTCAGTTCTTTTCAATCAATACAATGCAGACTGGGCTAAAAATGACTGTCAGGATTCTGATTCACTCCCCAAGTTTGTGACTGAGGCAGGAAGAATGTCCATACTGAAGATTGGATTGGCTACATGGGTGATGGAAGGAGAGGGTATGGAAGGGATATGGATACATGGGTAAATCTGATGAGTTATATTTCTTGCATGGAGTATGTGTAACATCGACTGTTTGGGCAGAAAGACCTGATGGTGTATTGTGGCATCTATGTATAGCTAGGCATTTCACTCCATCTTAGCATGCAGTGGTGCTCACCAAGAATCCTTGGCTCTACACCTTAACAGGTTGAGTTGGGTTGTTTGCACAGTTCCAAGTGATAGTGGTATGAAGGCAAAAATCTTTATCATTGTGGGATGACCAAATTCAGTCAACCCTGCTGGCTGAGAGAAAATAAATATTGTTGGAAAAACTCCAGAAACCTGGCAGTACCTGTGGAGAGAAACCAGAGTTAATGTTTTGTCTCTGGTGGCCCTTCTGAACTGACGGTAGCCGGGAAACGGTGATACATGCTGGGGCCAGGAAGTTGGGGTGCAGGATGGGTATTCAAGGAGTAAATTAGATGGAGACAGAGCCCAGAGGGACAGAAAGACAGCGATGCAGGGAAGGGGATGGATAATGGTAAAAATGAGAGAAAGAAAAGCTGTTAATGGGGACCATAACCAGGTGAGAATGGATTGCCTGTGCTAAAAACAGCCCATAAGATGACAGGGCCTGAGGGGGTAACATGGAGACTAGGAAATATTCAGGCCCGTTGCAACGCTCCAGTGAAACTTAGCACAAGGTGAAGACCAGTATCTTAGTTTCTGCTTGGAGACCTGCAGCCTTCATTGAGTTCAATTATTTTAGTGTCTAAACATCTTCTTCCATGTCCTTTACCTACCCCCACACACCAGGCCCTGTCATCATATGGGCTGCTTCCAGCACAGCCAACCCGTTCTCTCTTAGTTATGGTCTCCATTAGCAGCTGCTCAATGTCCCTGGCTTACCATTCCATTATCCATTCCCTTTGTCTGGCTCACTACCTTTCTCTCTCTCTCTCTCTGGGCTCCATCTCCAACTATCACCCATCACCCACCCCATAAGCCCCTATCTTCAGCATATATCGCACCGTCTCCTAGCTATGCTTAGCTCTAAAGAGAGATTATGAGACTTGAAACATTAGCTCTGCTTTCTCTCCAGTGGCAGACCTGCTGAGTTTCTCCAGCAATTTCTCTTTTAATTTCAGATTACCAGCCTTTGCACTTTTGTTTTATTCCATTGACTGTCGGAATGAAATGAACTTCTGACGCTGAGCCATATTGTTGATGAGTCATAACGAAAGCATGGGTACTGCTGAAAGCAATCTTCAGGCCTTTTGAAAAGAATAATAAGTTACAATTTGAGGTGAATTACTTTAAAATGATTTGAGAGAGAAATCGATGTTAGGCTGCAAGGCAAAATGGATGGATTCACAGAGGTGAATCCCTATTTTTTTAACTCATTTTTTGATTGAGTAGAAATAAATATAAAGCAAGATGCTTAACAATTGCTCAATGTGATAACCCTCAGGACAGTGGGGCTATCCAGCAGTCCAAACATCTAGTATTACTGTTTGTTGGGGGACTACTAGAAGGGTGATTTTATTACTGTTTTACAGAACACAGACCTTCTGCCAATTAATCTTATTCTTGCATCCAAATGAGAGCTCAAAAAGCCACCCGGCAAGTCTGAGCATTTTAATGGAAAATGCAGAAGGCAACACCTCCAGATTTACTAAAACTGTGGTAGACCATTTCTAACCTATTGGGAGTCTCCTCCTAATGAAAGCAATATTGTCTTGAACTTTGTTGTAGCTTATTGGAAAGTCATTACGCTGCAACTTAATGGTCTCTTATTCTGGTCTACATTGGACTAGGTGCCAGTATCTTCTTCTGAACAGCCTACAGTAACAACATGGTGTTAGACGAGCAAAAATTGAGGTTTTCATATTACTAAAGTATAATTCTTCCACAAACCCTGGACAAAAATTAAAAACTTAAAGCATTGGATTGCCTGGGAACTTTTTAAGCTTTGGTTTTAACATTTGCAGGAAAGCTAATGCAGTAATCAAGTGAAACAATGGCAGGAGTTTAAAGTTGCCAGTAGGAAAGGTATCCAGTGATAGGTCAGCCTGGATGGAACGTGCAGTCTCTTTTAAACAGATGAGCCACATAAACATGCTGTTGGCTGAGTGAGGGCTGACAGAATGTCAGACCGGACCCAAGCTCACTTCGGGAATGGTCCAGTAGTTAGTGAATGGAGTCCAAGCGGCTGAGGTATATTTGTGGGGAACATTCCTGCTCTGATGGCCTCTCCAAGGAGAAGTCTACATCCCAAGTGAATAGTCTGCCTAGGTTTTGGCTGGGTGTTGCACGTTCACCACTGAACATCCTGATTGAGAGAGCAACAGTGTTCCCACTAACATACTAAGACTCCAATATGTATTAATGCACGGGATTTCCCTCTGAATCAGAATGGCAAACTATATGCCTGAAAAGATTTGCAATTTTAAAATTGCAAAGGTCAGAAGAGAGCAGAGAGTTCACCTGCTCCAGTTGATCTGTGCTCCGGTTTCTGAGAAAAGGGGAGGGTCAGTGTGTGGCTAAATGTCCATTTCCGATCAGCTAAATCATTCTGAAATCTGTGAGCAAAATCTGAAATAAATTCAGTATGTATTAATGAAGTACAATTGCATATGGATATAAAATGCAAACGTTCAAGCCCCTTTGCTAGCAGACTGAGCAGTATTATTGTGAGAGCCTGCGAAATACAGCCTTTAGGCTTTTGGAGTATGGAGTTACTATAAATAAATCAAAACACATCAATTTCAAGTTAGCGTGCCGTGGCTTATCTATTTACCCTATGAATCAGTCTCGTTAGCTTTTCACCTTGTTTAATAATCCATTAGAAAAATAGTGTAGTGCTGGAGGACTGGCAGATAGCTAACATATATCTATAATTAAGTAGGGAGAGAGAGCATGTCTAGGAAATTATAGATCAGGCAGCTTTACATCAGTGATAGGAAAAATAATGGAATCCCCATTAAAAGAGAAAATAGTAAAACATCCAGAAACTAAAGCTATAATAAAAGAGCCAAAATGGATGGTTTAAACAGGAAGGATTTTTCTTTACTGTTTCAATAGGATGAGTGCATCCTTGACAAGGCCAGGATTCGAAGCCCATTCTCTTGAACTGAGAGATTACTAGGGCCATTCCAGATGACAATTAAGCATCAAAACCATTTCTGTGTGTCTGGAGTCACATGTAAGCCAGGCCAGAAAAGGATGGCAGATTTCCTTCCCAAAAAGAAATTGGTGAACCCAGATGGATTTTCACAATTGACAATGGTTTCATAGCTGCTGTTGAGAAGACTAGCTCCACTAAAGGATATTAGTGAACCCAGATGGTTACTTTTTAAAGATAATCAACAATGTTTACATGGTCACCATTAGTTTCGATGTAATTGCAGATTTTTATTGGATCCAAATCTCATCATCTGCCATGGCAGAATTCGAACCAATGTCCCTCGAGATTTAACCTGGGAGTCTGGATTACTAGCCCAGTGATCTTAACACTGCCATCCAACGGGTAGAAATACACAAAAGATGGTGACACAGATCAATAAGGTCAGATTTAGAAATTAGGCAAGTTTAATGTTCAATTTGGATAAAACTCTAGTTAGATCATACTGTATATAGTATCCACCGTACTGTTACATAGAGGCACTGAAAACAAGACAGCTACACTCCAAGGTTATACTGGTCAGGAAAGGATGAAGCGACAGGGTCTCCTTTTCCTCTGAAACCAGAATGCTGAGTATGACTTTTTGGAGATTTTTTTTAAACTATAAAGAGTTTCAATAGATAATATCTTTCCACTATGGGAAATAATAAGATTAGAAATCAATGTAAAACAACTACCAAGACATCATTTAGAGCATTCAGAAAAAGTTTCTTCATCCCAAGAATGGTGAGAATATGGAACCTTGAAGTGGTGGCCATGAACAAGATCGATGCATTTAAGGAGAATCTGGATAAGCACCTCAGGGGTAAGAGAACAGAAGGTTATAAGGGGAGCATTGGATAATGAACAGTAGGATGAGGATTGAGTGGAGCATTGACTGCTTGGGTTGATGGAGTAATTCTGTAGTCTGTTATGCTATGACAACAGGAAGTCTACCATGTAAGCATAAGCAATTAACATCTCATCAGAAGTGATTAAACATGAATCTGATTTTGGTGACTGACCATATAAAACTATGGCTCTCTACATTACAGCTTAGAAAAAAGGAAAGCTGAGCCCAAGTGCAGTAAACCCAGTTCCATCTGCCTCCATCCCACACAGGTATCACTGGCTGGGACAATATTTACAGCTCTTCCTAATTGCCTTTGAGAAGGTAGGGTTCAGCTGCCTTCTTGAACCATTGCAGTCAGTCAATTTGCTGTCAGAAGACCCACAGAGGGGAAGACAATCCAGAAATCTGATCCAGAGACACTGTCAGAACAGTGATATATTTCCAACTCAAGATGGGTGAGTGGCTTGGAAATGACCTTGCAGATGCTGGTGCTCCCATGTAGCTGTTGTCTTGTCCTTCTAGATGGTAGTGGCTGTGGATTTGGAAGGTGTTGCTGAAGGAGCTTTGGTGAAGTGCTGTGGTGCTCCTTGTAGTTAGTACAAACTGCTGCTACCAAACATTAGTGGGGGAGGGACTGGATGCTCATGGTGCCAATCAAGCAAGCTGCTTCATCCTTGGTGTCAAGTTTTTGGAGGGCTGTTGGAGCTGCAGGAAGCCATCATCCAGGCAAGTGAAGAATATTTCATCATTATCCGGACTTCCACCTTGTAGATGATGGTCAGGCTTTGAGGAGTCAGGAGGCAAGTTACTCATTACAGTAATCCTCATCTCTGGCCTACTCTTGCAGCTAATATATGTATATGTTCAGTTTCTGATCAGTGGTAATTCCCAGCATGTTATTAGTGGGGCTTCAGTGATGGTAATGTAACTTAAAGGGTGTGAGTGCTAATTGCCACTTGTCAGCCAACTTACAAATATTGTTCTGGTCTTGCTGTATTGGACATGGGTCTAAGGGGTTGCAAATGTGCTAAACATTGTACAATCACCAGTGAACCTTCCTCCCTTTCCTACCTTGTGATGGGGGCAAGGTCATTGATGAAGCAGCTGAAAATGGTTGGGCATTGGACACCATTCTTCAAGCAATTTCACGGTGCTGAAAGTGACTGATCTTCAACAAATATAATCAATCATCTCCTTTTGTGCAAAGTATGACCTCACCCGAAGGAGAAATCTCCCCCTCTTTCCCATTGATTCCAGTTTTGCCAGAGCTCCTTGATACCACACCCAGTCAAATGCAACCTTGATATCAACAGCAATCAATCTCACTTCACCTCTGGAATCAGCTCTTTTGCTCAGGTTTGAACCAAAGATGTAATGAGCTCAGGACAGTGAAGTGTTTTAATACTCTCAGAGTGCACAGTTAACCATTAGTAGCTGTGAACACGTAATTATTTGACTGCATAATATATGCCCATAAACATGTGATGACTTGATTGAATGTTAGAAGCATGTGTGACAATTTGAACATGATCATGTACTAATTTAGAATCTAAGGTAGAATGAACATAGTTGGATAGAGATAAGAGAGTGTATTAATGTTTAACCATTTTATTGTAAATCTGTTGTTATCTGTATAAATAGTTTAAGACCATTATTGTAACAAGTTGGAGAGTTGTGCATCATCTTTGCTGGCTATACCTCCCATGTATGCAGGCATAAATGCTGAGACAAAGAAACTGAAGTCTCATTTAGTCTTTAAGGGGTCAAAGGGTTAAACATGTTCTCTAAGTCTCTAGATTACTAGTCCGATGACAATATCACTATGTCATCGCCTCCCCCTTGATTCCACGCAATTATCTCGCGTTCCATAAGTGGTTGTCCAATTTCTAAAATGTTCTACTCTTATTCAGATGTTCACTTTAATTTATTAGCAATTCTTCAATTAGATTATGATTAGCAAAGATTCTGGAATGTACTTCTAAATAAGATATGCTATTCCATAAGATATGTTTGTAATTTAGTTTAAATGTTTCACTGAAAAAATAGCATGTGTTTAGCTTAAATCATTGCTTTTAGCATTTATAAGAACATATGATGCAGAAACAGCAATAGACCAAATGGCCCCCTGAGCCTTATCTGCTATTCAATACATCATTGAGTAAGAAAAAGACTTAAATATGAAATTGTGACAGTCAATGTCACCTCGCCTGAACTTCATGCTTGTAGCATTAATTCCCCTTAATGGCATTATGCAGTGAGACGTTACCACGATCTCTTAGTTTTAAGTTTTTATTGCTTCAGCCTCAGTGAACTCAATTCATGTGGATAAAATATTGCAACTCTCAACAATTACAATTACAGATTTAAAAGTTGTGGAGTGGGTAGAAATTGGCTCACATTGGGATGTTGATGAAAGCTGAATGTGGTGTGTAACATCTGCAATAAAACATTGTAATGAACCGTCTCTCCTTTGTGCTCCATAGCATTACCATCGCTCAATTCCCCACTATCGATATCTTAGGGATTACAAAGAATAGTAATTGAACTAGACATGCCAGATAAAGATTGTGGCTATGGACCAGGTCAGAGGCTAGGTATACTACAGTGAGAAACTCATCACTTCACTCCCCAAATCCTGAAAATTACAAAATACAAATCAGTAATGTGATGGAATACTCCCCACTTGCCTGGATGAATCTAACTCTAACAACATAGGGAAATGGATAAACTCCAGAACTAAGCAGACCAGTTGATCAACAACTTTAACTGACATTACTGATGTACAACAGTTGCAAGATGTACCATTTGCAAGATCCATTGTAGCAACGTGTCAAGGCTCCTTCCACAGTGCCTTGCAAATCCACACACTCTACAGTTTAGAAGCCAAACAGCAGCAAACACCTTCACCTGCAAACTGCCCTCAAGGCACACAACAGCCTAATTTGCAATCTGAATCACATTCCTTCATTGTTACATCGTCAAAATTCTGGATCTTCCTTTCGAACAGCATTGAGTATAGGTATGGCAGACCGACTTCAGAAAGGCCATGCAACATCCTCTCAAAGCCTCTTTACTTTTCTGTGAGAAATCACATTTACAAAACCCATCACAAATGAAATCACCTCACTGCAATCTATCTCCATGGTGATATAGCAACACTAGTACGTCTCAGATAGAGATTCAAGCTCATAAAAACTTTACCCACAAAACGTTTCTTTGATTCTGGTCCCCACAGGAATAATTCTTATCTCTACTGGGGTCAAAGAAAACTTAACCAAGCTGAGAGAGGGTGATCAATACTTCTTATTTTAATTCCTGTAAGGTAATTTGGAACATCCTCTGAATTGCAATTATGTTGAAGGAGTTTACCAGGCTCAGAAACCCAGGGTTCTTTTCTTAATTTATCCTGCTCTTAAAACTTCAGTTTCCAAATCTAAAAGTTATACACCTCCTCAGATATATGAATCATAAAATTAGATATTTGTAACTGCACAAGTGTTAAAGCTCAATTCATTAGATCAACTCACCATACATTGGGCAGATTGCCACCTCCAAAACACAACAGATAGTCACTCTTCTGTTGCACTGTTAACATTATAATTAATAGATTCTTGTCCCTCCCAATGAGGCATTCTCACCAACTCAGACCATGTCACTTATTCTTGTCAGTCTTGGTTCAGATTTATCAATGCATGAATATTAAAATCATGAGCTATTCTCCTGAAAAAAAAAGATCTTTATAGAGAAACTAGGAGATTCTATATCTGCTATGTATTTTTTGAAGCATCCATTTTAACAGCAGGCAGGTTGACTCAAAGATGTCTATTTACTACAACTTGAAAATATTTGTATGAAATGTAATGCCTTACTTTACTTAGTTCATTGGGGCATATCTTATTAGACAAGTAAAGCAGTACAAAAAATAAATATTACATAATTAATCAGAACTTGAATTTGATAAGTGAAGTGATGTATTGTTTAACTAAGTTTTTTTGCTTTTATTCCTTTTTTAAAATTAATGTAAAGATTTATAACAAGGTCTAGTGCCCTCCCTTGTAATGAAATTGTCAACTTGTGAAAAATAGAGCAGTCTATCCTACTCCATCAATGATGTTTTTGTTTTGCAAATCAGATAGCTAAAATAAAAATCAAGCAAGCTTCCCTTTCAGATGTGCCCATAACAAACTGTTGTGGCTAGATGGTGCATGAGGTTCTCCAGGTTATCATGGTTTGAGATGGCATACCCCAAATTGTCAAGCACTGGGTGAAAAGGGGTGAACCAGCTCCCCTTTCTTGATCACCACTGCCTCGGTTGGTCGCAATGAGGTTTACTTAGAAAGGAACTCCTCCCTTATGAATATCTTTCTCCCATATCAAATGGATTTTGCTTTTAAAAGGAGGCAATTTAACCAGGTGTTCTTGAGATTGAACTTATTAATTACTAATTACTGGAAGAAGTAATAATGCAATACATGCGCCCAAGGATTAGAAATGGCAAGTGGTTCCATTAAAAAAAAGTTCAAAGATGTACAGATATAGAGACTCTCTTTGGGTTGTTTGTGAAGAGTAGATAGTGGAGTGCTAATAGTTGAACAATCAATTTCAGGCTCTTGGCCTTGCAGATAAATTGAGATGCTCTTGTGTGGTTTTGTTTTGACTGACTTGCTGACTACCTGGTTTCTCGCACTCAAAAGTCGGAGAGTCTTTTGCCTGCAGTGTAGAAGTGTTCTCTAGGTATTTCTTCTCAACTCTGAACTGAACCCAAGCTAGTACACACAAGTACTTCAGCTCATGAGCATAACTTCATTCATGAGCACGCACAGACCAGCGCTGAGCGAGCTTCTAACCCCAGTCCTTGTGTATTCTCGGAAGGTTAAGTCATATGACATGCCTCTCGCCCAGATATGCTTTCTTTTCTCACATCCTGTTCATAGCCAAAGATAAATCTCAGGAGATTACTGTTCAGTTTATAGAGCATTTCTCCTTTTTGAGTTTTTTTTACTTTCCTCAAAATCTCAACAGGTGTGACATTCCACAATTCTCCTCTCTCCAGATAGCCACTGGGATTACGTGCACGGTCATTTTGGCTGTATTTGTCTTCTTTAAAGTATCCAAATGTTGGACTTAAAGCTCAATATATTCATTGGTGATCTGAGACTATGACCTGTGACCATGACACAACACAATACAATCAAAGAGTGGGTTTTAAGGCTGTCACCTGAAGAAGTCTGGAGGTGAAGGGCATTAGTCAGTCTACATGGTGTGAGATATGGACTCCACCTCCTTCCCACCTTTTGTTCTGATTAAGTGCTCAGTGGGAGGTATTACAAATTGCTGCTCTAGCCCCAAACACTGGTTGAGGCTCTTTCACGGGCAGCTGTGGCCAGTTTGCTCAGTTAGCGAGGTGGGTTAGAATGTGATTCAGAATAAGGTTGAAGTGTGGCATCAGTTCCCATTGCAGCAGAAGTAGATTTGGGCCCTGCCTCCTTGCTCTGATCCTGAGAGTAGAAGCTATTGCAAACAACGGCAGAGAGAAAAAAATAACTGGCTAAGCATCAGCCAACAGGAAATCTAGAACCCAGCTTCAGGTAGAGCTCTTGTGACATATGAAGTGATATGTGGGGAGGTAAAACGCAGTTAAGGGCCTCATCCTACCATCACTGATATTCAACCAGTGACAGTCAAGTGAGACATCACAAAGTGGGGCGGGCGGCAGGAGTGGGGGCCGGATAGCACAGGGCAGGTACTCATTCATTGGTCCTGACAGCCATCTCATTGTCTTTTGTCCAACATTCCCATTTCCATTACATCTTGTATGACCAGTGACCCCTGCTCATAACTCTGGCCTCACTCAACTGTGTTCTGAGTCCCTCGCTTATTCTGAGCCTCTGGAACATGCACTGCTGGAAGCATACCTGGTGGGATTGCCTGCAATGGAGAGCTACTGACCTCTGACCGGCATTCACCTCACTTCCTGCCTGGAATCCTTGGTCCTGTCATAGGACAGCGACATTAATTGCCTCTCAGGCATTTAAGTGGCCAGGAAGAAGCCTTCTTAAAAGAGGCAGCATTTACTGACTCTCCAGCCAGAGGGCATGATGCCATGGCCTGGCTTAACTTCTGCCCAAAGTGACATTCAAAACCTGGCGCTGTTTAAACAGCGAATGATTCAAGAGCTTCTCTCATTTGCATTTCGCAAATCAAAGAAGAAATTGTGACCATCTCTACAAACACATTTCTTAAGTTTAAAAGATCTGTAAACGTGCATCGTTAATATGGTGTTTAAAATGCAGCCCCACATTTCATTGCACGGCAGCTGCACAAACAGTGAGAAAATCTGGCCAGAAAAATGCTTCCTGATGTTAGGGAACCACATGTGGGCAGAGCACATGTGCGCATATTCTAATGACAGTACAATCTTATTTTACAATTAATCTGGCTAAAATTTTTTTCTCATCTTTTAATGTAAATTCTTCAAATTGTGCAACAAGCAATCGATGCAGCAAAATTCTGAGAGGAATCTGTAACCACTGTTTCAGGTAAATGAGAAACAAAATGGCAATTCAAAGTTTGCTGCATCATTCACCATTTCCCCCTGGTCTTAGCATTTTAAAGTGCTGCAGTATGATATAAGCCGGGTAACATTTAAAATATGGTTCTATCTGCAGGGGTAGTGGGGATAGGTTAAATGCCTATATAAAACAGAAAAGTCCTTCAGCACGAGTGCATACAGAGGTAATAAAATAAGGCCCAACACCTCTGACTTCTGACTGAAGCCTGCTGATTGCTCCTATTTTGATACCTGAATCTCCCCAGATAGTCAGAAGTAGTTAAGCATTTGTTCCTGCATCAAGATTTGTGTGGTACTGGAAAACCACAGCAGGTCAGGAAGGGGATTCCTGATGAAGGGCTTGGGCCCGAAATGTCGATTTTCCTGCTCCTCTGATGCTGCCTGACCTGCTGTGCTTTTCCAGCACCCCACTCTCGACTCTGATCTCCAGCATCTGCAGTCCTCACTTTCGCCTCAGCATCTCTTCCACTCAACTTTCTTCCACTCAATAAAGCTTTATCCAGCTGTCGCAATACTTTCACCATCCTTATACTCAATTCCTCTAGCAATCAATTAGATTAGATTACTTACAATGTGGAAACAGGCCCTTCGGCCCAACAAGTCCACACCGACCCGCCGAAGCGCAACCCACCCATACCCCTACATTTACCCCTTACCTAACACTACGGGCAATTTAGTATGGCCAATTCACCTGACCCGCACATCTTTGGACTGTGGGAGGAAACCGGAGCACCCGGAGGAAACCCACGCAGACACAGGGAGAACGTGCAAACTCCACACAGTCATTCGCCTGAGTCGGGAATTGAACCCAGGTCTCAGGCGCTGTGAGGCAGCAGTGCTAACCACTGTGCCACCGTGCCGCCCACAAACCTCAACCAGACAGTCTGACCAGCACAGAGACCTGTGCGGTGATCACCCGTGAATTAATCTGTCACCCAGGACCAGTTACCCTCCCAGCATGTAGGACTGTGTACCCCACCCCAGTGCATTGATCTGTAAACCAGTAGATTAGATTAGATTACTTACAGTGTGGAAACAGGCCCTTCGGCCCAACAAGTCCACACCGACCCGCCGAAGCGCAACCCACCCATACCCCTACATTTACCCCTTACCTAACACTACGGGCAATTTAGCCTGACCAATTCACCTCACCCGCACATCTTTGGACTGTGGGAGGAAACCGGAGCACTCGGAGGAAACCCACGCAGACACGGGGAGAACGTGCAAACTCCACACAGTCGCCTGAGTCGGGAATTGAATGCGGGTCTCAGGCGCTGTGAGGCAGCAGTGCTAACCACTGTGCCACCGTGCCATACCTCCTGATTTGCAGCACTGAACACGTTAAAAAGATTCTAGAAAATCAGAGGAAGTCAGTACTCATGGAGACGAGAATAAGTTCAGGTATTTTGTTACTTTTTCCTCTTCTTGTGCTTCACAAGAGGAAAGGCAGTATTCCAGAGACCTGGAATTTCCCAATGTACAACTGGTTGTCACAAGCACTCCAGAGCTGATAGGATTAATTCACCTTTAAATATCCCGCCTTTCCACTGAACGAGTAACTCACTTCCATCGTGCACAGCCAAAAAACAGTGCACCTGATACGCAATGTTGGGAAGTATATGGTGATCCTAAACTCAACAACTCCTGGTGCAGTTCACAGCAACAACAATTCACTGTTTCATTGGCTGTACTCCTCTAAAAGGTATCCCACCGACAAGGCATGGAGATTGAAAAGCTTCCCCGGAGGTTATTGTTGAAGAATTCTTCTAAGGCAGCACGGAGGCTCAGTGGTTAGCACTGCTGCCTCATAGCACCAGGGACCCAGGTTTGATTTCACCCTTGGGCTACTGTCTGAGTGGAGTTTGCATGTTCTCCCTGTGTCTGCATGGATTTCTCCTGGGTGCTCTGGTTTCCTCCCACAATCCAGAGTTAGGTGGTTTGGCCATGCTAAATTACCCTAATTGTTCAGGCATATGGGGGTTAGGTGTGTTAGCCATGTTAAATGCAGAATTATAGGGATAGGAGAGGGGGACAAGTCTGGGTGGGATGCTCTGAGGTCGGTGCGCACTCATTAGCCAAATAGCCTGTTTCCACATGATGGATTCTATGGCTCTAGAAATCCCTGTGTGTCTAATAGTCATTCTTGACACGTAGTGCTCTTTTTGTAATATCAACTCTATATAAATCTGAAAATTAATCTGCACCAGTCAATGAGACTGAAATAATGAATTGTCCTCAAGGCTTTCAGCCATATCTCAAACCAACATCAGGGATTGGGACATCATTACAATAGCTGTACGTGGTGTTTCAAGTTTTCTGAGAAGAATATATGACCAGGACTGCAGCTGACCCATAAGACTAAGAGGTTAATTTACTTAGAAGCTAAAATCACAAGTGACTCTTCAATTCTCTGATGCTGCATATTTTCGCCTTCACCATCACATAAACATTTCCTCTGCGATTAACCACACCAACCAGCTTTGGATTAATTATGGTTCACAAAAGGAAAAGAAAAATAATTGTAATAAATCATAATTAACTTTTAAAGCAATAGACTGCAATATGTTCATTTGCACTTTTAAGCCATTTTTAAAATGCATCAATTGATAGAAGCAATGGACGCTTTGCTGAAAGCTACCAAATAAACCACAATATCTACTAACTGCTTTTTAACAATAAATTCAGCACTGTGCCTTCAACGTCTTTAAAACTATCACCAGTTTGGAATGAATTATATTTTTTTAAAAATGTGCTCAGGAATGATTTGCTCCAAAATAGTTCATAACTGACCTAGGGCCCTCACTATATCAAATACACTGCAGGCAGAGAGATCTGTGAAGCATAATTACAGATTCAATGTTTCCTGACATGAATTAAGTAATGCTGGATGCTGACATGTGTGCTTACTATTGGCAAACCGAGGACTAGTTGAAAGATTGAAGGTCAAGAACAAAGGTCAAGATCATTTTTATTTTCACCCATCTGTTCGCCAGTTTAGTAATATCATACATATCAGGCAATTATTATAACCCAGTCAAACTGTCAGCGCTTTTTATAGTTTGTTCCTGTATTTTTAAGCCTTTTCAATCAGATGTCAATTACACTGAGAACTGATTTAATTCTGTTCACTGCAAAAAACGTTGAGCAAAAATCAATATTGCAAAGTTAAAATCCGATTCTAGGTCAGGTTGTTTCCATATTTACAAGGATTCCTATATTCTACAGGAAAGTGACTTGGGTTTTAGACAAGTCAGACTTGGGAACCCTTTAAGTTTTTTTTTGGAGGGTAGCCCTGAATCCTAGACCGGATGCTCAGATTCCCAACCCCATTCCTAGGGTTTCCGATTTTCACCAGGATCTTCAAGGGTGTGGGTCGGTTCAGGTCATGAGCCTGCCCCCTGTTCTCCTGAGCTGGCTCGCTCTATTGAGGGATGGCTATGTCTTACTCCTTCACAATTGTCACAGTGCAGGCAATAGCTTTTCAAAGTATCTCGGTCACAGCAACTCAGTGGTGGCAGCGACACAGCCTGCATGACACCTTCAAATTCATTAGTCTATTGAGAGTTTTAGCCCCAGAGAAAACATGGGGCAGCATGGTGGCTCAGTGGTTAGCCTCACAGAGCCTGGGATCCGGGTTCAATTCCCACAATGGGCAACAGTCTGTGTGGAGTTTGCACATTCTCCCCGTGTCGGCATGGATTTCCTCCAGGTGTTCCAGTTTCCTCCCACAGTCAAAAGATGTGGCGAACTGGCTGTGCTAAATTGCCCATAGTGTTAGGTGCATTAATCAGGGGTAAGTATGGGGAAAGGGTTTTTCCTTGGAGGGTCAGTGTGGACTTGTTGGACTGAAGGACCTCCCTACATACTGTAGTGAATCTAATCTAATCTGATTTCTTCTTGGTGGAAGTGAGGTCTGGAGATCAGAGTCAAGAGTGTTGCTGGAGAAGTACAGCAGGTCAGGCAGCATCAAAGGAATAGGAGAGCCAATGTTTTGGGCAGAAGTCCTCTGATTTCTTTGGCAACTACACAAAGCTTATTTAGACAAGCTAGAAAAATTTCAATTGATTGCAGTTTTTGCTTTTAATATTTAAAGGATTTGGATGACTAACCTGTTTACCAACCTGTAGTAAAAGGAAGTCATCATACAGGAAGTTGAAAATTATCAACAAATCACTTGCTTTTACCACACATTTCATTACCAGCAGATAGAGTTCACTGCTTCGATAAAAGGTAAAGTCACAATACTCCCAGAGGACCACAGACTGCTCTTGCATTACAGACAGTCGACTGTTGGTGAGTTTAACCTGAAGGATATCATGCCTCAGGCAAGGGGTGATGTTGAGAAGTTGGCAAGCTAGTGACCTCAACTGGTGCGGGCATTGAACCAGTTGGCATCACTCTGCATCACAAACCAACTGCCCAAAGTAACTGACTCCCTTAGTGGGTAAATAGAGGGTGAAGCTGCATAATGGGGGAGGGAGAGTATCTAGGAGGGAGGGGATGTGAGGGGTGTGCCAGAAGGCCTTACTGGATCCATTATTACTGGGATAAAGTCCCATGTCACTGAGACAGGCCTTTTAAACAATTCTCTGTGGCTGCCTTTGGCCTGTTTCCCGTGTTAGCTGGACCAAGAGCAAGCCACTCCCTGCCTCAATTCCTGCAAATGCAAAGGATGCCTCAGACTGAGTCTCTCCTGAGGGATATGTCTGAGGTGGAGAATATGCCTGACTCTCACTTCCCGTCTTGAGGATGGAAATCTGGACCAATGTGTTCAAATGAAACACATGGTTTCCATTTAGTACAGATAGTACCATCTGGTAATAACTCAATGAAGATGTGGACTAGGGAACTTAAAACATTTTCATTAGTTTCACACACATTTCACAATTATGTCACAGGGTGTGGGCTGGATTTTAGAGGGTGACATGTTTTCAATGATGCCAGCGAGAGGTCCTGTGTGGAGAGGTCCTGCCCTCAATCTGAATGGCTGCCCTGTTACGGTTACGATGTTGAGGCTAACATTAATGGCATTATGGGAGCAGGTCTTGACTTATATCTGGAAGAAGTCTCCCCTGAGAACAACACCTGGCCAAGCAGATGGTTAATCGTGTGGGCAGCACGGTGGCACAGTGGTTAGCACTGCTGCCTCACAGCGTCTGAGACCCGGGTTCAATTCCTGACTCAGGCGACTGACTGTGTGGAGTTTGCACATTCTCCCCGTGTCTGTGTGGGTTTCCTCCGGGTGCTCTGGTTTCCTCCCACAATCCAAAGATGTGCGGGTCAGGTAAATTGGCCATGCTAAATTGCCCGTAGTGTTAGGTAAGGGGTAAATGCAGGGGTATGGGTGGGTTGCGCTTCGGCGGGTCGGTGTGGACTTGTTGGGCCGAAGGGCCTGTTTCCACACTGTAAGTAATCTAATCTTCTGACAAACTCTGTAGGCCTAGCAGTGACAGGTTGGGGTGGTGGTGGTGGGGGGGGTGGGGGTTGGGGGTGGTGGTTATACCTACTGCCGAGACAGCATATCAGGTCATCACACTGAAGTATGCCTGGGTTTGTGTGGTGGGGGTCAGTGGGATCTTGGCAAGAGGGGTGAAGGGTCTGGGCTCAAGAGACTGGGGTTTTCAGATGGAGGTAATTATCTCCTGAAGGCCTAGAGGTCAAATGGGCATCTCCCCAAAGCTGGTAAACTAGTGGTGTTGGGGAAATGAAGCCTCAATACTCCAAGGACAGTCGTCTATCTCTCTCTCTCTATCTCTCTCCCACTTCCAGTAATGTTTCAGACAGGTGAGGGGCAGGCAGCTAGATGGCTGTGGAGGGGAGCAGACTACCTGCTGGATTTTATGAATTTCCCCCCCATACCTGCCAGCAGGGGGAATGTAGCCCAGCCCCATCCTACTCACAGATAAGTCAGGTGGTTTGGCCAATCCAGAAACATTCCAGCCTGCTTTCGTTGCTACATCTGAATTTTTCTTCAATTACTTTGTGGGAATTGCATCCACCTTTCTTCAGGGAGTCCATTTCCAGGGTTTCTTCAGCTCTGGTTGAGAAAGAACCTGCAAATATCAGTCCAGAGCTCTTACCTGTGACCCTCTGTCCTGCAGCCAATGTTTAATTTAAAGTCATTGTCCGGAACAAACAGTCTCCCTACCTCTTTGGCTGACTGCTCCTCTTTCTTTTATTTCACATAAATATACAATATGTTTAGATTAGATTAGATTACTTACAGTGTGGAAACAGGCCCTTCGGCCCAACAAGTCCACACCGACCCGCCGAAGCGCAACCCACCCATACCTTACATTTACCTCTTACCTAGCACTACGGGCAATTTAGCATGACCAATTCACCTGACCCACGCATCTTTGGAATGTGGGAGGAAACCGGAGCACCTGGAGGAAACCCACGCAGACACGGGGAGAACGTGCAAACTCCACACAGTCAGTCGCCTGAGTCAGGAATTGAACCCGGGTCTCAGGCGCTGTGAGACAGCAGTGCTAACCACTGATTTCAGAGTGGGGAGGGGATTGCCTCATGGTATTAACAATGGATTGCTAATCCAGAGATGCTGGTAATGTGCTGAAAACCCCAGTTCGAATCTCATTATGACTGGTGGTGGAATTTGAATCCAATAAAAATCTGAATTTAAGAGAGTCTAATGACGACCATGAATCAACCACCAGAAAAGTCCATCTGGTTCATTGATATCCTTTAGGGAAGGAAGCTACCATCCTTACCTGGTCTGGCTGACATGTGACTCCAGACCCACCAAAGTGTGGTTGATTCTTAACTGCCCTCTGAGCATTAGGGACAGGCAATAAATGCTTGCCCAGCCAGTGATGCCTGAATCCCATGAATGAATAAAAAAGTTTTTTTCATGATGTGTGGGAGCTGCTGCAAAAGCAGTGATTAACAAAGGCCAGTTCATCCATTTTTACTGCTTCTCATGTTCTCATGTTCATCCTTCAAAATAGTGCCATTAAATTTCTTCCTATCCACGTGAAAGGACAGACAGAGCATAGGTTCAACCTCTCATTGAAAAGTCAACATCTCCAACAGTGGAGCCCGCTGAGTTAGTACTGCACTTCAGTGTGACCTCAAACTGTTGTACTTAAGTCTCTAGAGTTTGAATCCATAACCTTCAGACCCAGAGTCAAAATTCAGACATGATATAGGAAAGATATTATTAAGGTGCTATGGAGAAGATTCAGAAACCATTTACCTGAACGTTGCAGAGACGGGAGGGCTGAAGATCGAAGGATAGGCTGGGAATTTTTTCACTGGTGTGTAGGAAGATGAGAGGTGACCTTACAGAGCTTTATAAAATCATGAGAGACAGAGATAAGGTGAATAGATAAAGTCTTCTTTCCTAGGGTGTGCTAGACCAAAACTAGGGAGCTTGTTTTTTAAGGTGAGAGGAGAAAGATTTAAAAGCAACTTGAGGGATAGATGTTTTTCACGGAGGATGGTTTGTATCTGGAATGAACTTCCAGAGGAAGCAGTAGATGTAGGTACAGTTACAACATTTAGAAGACATTTGGATAGAGACATGAATAGGAAAGATTTAGAGGGATATGAGCCAAATTCAGGCAAGTGGGACTAGTTTAGTTTGGGAAACTTGATCGCCATGGACAAGTTAGACCAAAGGGTCTGTTTCCATGCTGTATGACTCTGACTCTGTGGCTACCATTGTTGTATTGTGTCTCGGTCTTAGTGCAATATACCTTTAAGAGCCATGCTCACAATATCATCGCACATCGCTTTAAGGTATAATTGTCTCAGATTCCACCCTTACTGGGACCAGTTGAACCCTCAGTAATATATTGTTCACATCTTGTTTGCGTGTTACATGAGCTAACATAAGCATTTCTAAACAGGTACAAATACACTTGTCGTGATGGAAGATCAACCATTCTTCTTTTCATGTGCAATTTCCACCTGTTTTACATATCTTATTTAATTCCTGTAGCTTCTGATATGCATTAATAGGCCTTTTACTGGTTTTTAAACCTGTCCTTGGGTGATCACACATTCATCCCAATGTACACCTGCCCCTTTTTACTGGCTGGATTTGTAGAAGTTATTTTTGCCCTTTATTTCACTTGAACTTTGAAGGAATCACTTGAAAGGCCAGCATTCAGAAATGCCCCTGAAATTTCCTGTTTTGTTGCTGTCCGAATGGTGCAGGTTCCACCCCCAATGCTGCTGAGAAGGAGTTCCTGGATTTTACCTCAGTGACAATGGAGGAATATTTCTAAATCTGGATGGTGTGTGACTTTGGTACTTGCAGAGTTCCCTTGTACTTACTGCCCTTATCCTTTCAGCTGGTAGTCACTAGGCTTTAGGAGGTACAAAGGAAAAAGCCTTGTTTAGTTCCTTGCAGGTGGCCACTTTACAACATTGATGGGGGGATAAGGATTTAAAGTGACGGATGGTGTGCTTTCACCTGGATGCTGTCAAACTTTGGGCGTTATTGGAGCTACACTCATTCAGGCAAGTGGGGAATAATCCATCCCAACACCACCCACTCATCCCAAAGGAAAAGGCCGGACATTTCAATTTCTCTCTTACTTGGAGAGTACAGAGCAACTTTCAAAATGTTATGATCTGGTGCAACACAAAACCATGGAACTCATTCTTGACTTTTGGCAGGATGTTACTCATGCCCCTCCTACACATTAAGAGCACAGAAGTGGAATGAGGGGAGAATGTCAAGCTCCTGGGAGTGGTCATCCACAAGTTTTCTTGGACTCTTCATGTGGATGCACTGGTTACAAAGGCCCAACAACTTCTCTCCTTCCTCAGGCAGCTGAGGAACTTTGGCATGACAGCAAATGCCCTTGCCAACGTTTATAAGTGCGCCATCGAAAGCACCCTGTCTGGATGTATCACTACCTGGTATGGCAACTGTACCATTCAAGATCGGAGACGGTTGCAGAGAGTGGTGAACTTGGCCCGGACAATCACAAAGGCCAACCTCCCATCTATAGAATCCATCTACCAGGCCCGTTATAAAGGAAAGGCCGCCAGCATTCTCAAAGATCCATCCCACCCTGGCAATGCTTTTCTACAACCTCTACCATCGGGGAGAAGGTACAGAAGCCTGAACACAAGCACCAGCTGGTTTCAAAACAGTTTCTACCCTACTGTTGTTTAAATACTGAATGGACTCACAAACTCTTGACATTCACCTGTACCTGTGTTTTTATTTTTGCTGCTATTTACTTATCTATGCTACTTAACTCCGTATTGCTCGCAAGACAAAGCTTTTCACTGTGCCTCGGTACACGTGACAATAAATTCAATTCAATTCAAAGAAAAACAAGTCCAAAACAATAAATTAATGATTCAAAATTATGCTAGTTATTAAATTGGCCAAAATGTTCCAAACAGCAGAGCTAAAGCAGAGTTAGAGAGAGGCAGATTACACCCAGGTCCTGACCACCAGGGAAGGGGATGGGGACCAAGGCTTAGCTAGGGAATTGGATTTAACTCACACTGACTATACACTCACCTCTGGCGGTGCACATCCAAACTGGCCTCAATGAAATTTCGAGGAAAGTGGAGTCAGAGCAAGTAGTGGTTGAGCTTGAGTTTCCTCCTCTCTTTGCAGATTGATTTTAGGGAGAAGGGAAATTGTAGTATGGGTGTTGGTTTAGCTCACTCATTTACTCCCTCGCTCTCCAGGGAAAGGCTGGGGGAGGTTAGGAGGGTGGGTTTTTGTGATACAATGGCAGGGTTCCTCCCTCTGAGCCAAAAGGCCCAGGTGCGAGTTCTACCTGCTCCAGCGGTGTGTCATCACATCTAAACAAGTTGATTACAAATATACAGTAATGTCCTAGGGCTGAAATGACTGGCCCCTGTAATCCAAAAACAACTCCCTTTGTGCTAGCCAATGGACAATTTGTCCAGATTCCCATTTTCTTCAATTTTCAGAGAATGTTTCCTCATGTCAAACTCTCTGAAATGCTGACATGCTGCAATAGTTAATCTTTTTCATCGCCCCTTTGGAAATCAGCTCTTTTGCCCATGCGTGGACTATGCTAGTAATGGGTGTATTGGTCATATGTGCCTCTTAAAGCAACACACTCAACTTCTTGCAACACCGTGCTAATACTTGGGAGTGGACTGAGAGCAGTAAGTGACTGGATGAGATGTGTCCTGGGAAATCCGGTTAATATTTGTTGGGCAAATGCCAGTTTGGTCTGGTCCTGCTAATTTTGGTATATGTTTTCTTTTCTCTCGTATCCATTGTTATCACTCACAGTTGCATAAAATAAACATAATCAAGGACATTCAGAAAAATAACAACGATCTTTGCTTTTTGCAGGCTTTCTTATACACAGGTCAGGTGCCACTAAAGAGAACTTAACAACAATAAATCTCGCAGTTTGATGAATGTATTATCTGCCAAGTCCTTCAGTTATCATTGAGAAAACTGAGACACTATTATTTCAGTCTTTTATGTCACATGGAAATTTAAGTGGTCATGTTAAAATCAAACTCCCTGCACTATTTTTATATAATTGCTGTGCGGCCTAAGTTTCCTTGTATGCTGATTTCATCCTTTAAATCAAGTGCTCACAACAACAATGTTAGCAAGTGTTTCACAATTGCTTTGGGCGTGTTTGAGACGGCGGTGGCGGGGCAGTGGGGGGGGGTGGGGGGGTGGTCAGAGATTCAAAGGACATCATTTTCAAATATGTGTCTAAATAAAATTTATTCAGTCACAGATGGTGCTCATGTTCCTATTTCTGTGCTAAAATGTTTAGCTGCTATTTTTGGCCATTTAGACATTTAGTAGAAATTTGAAAGCCTCAAAGTCAAAATGTGATGCTCATTCTTTTACCAAAATGGATCGTAATCATTAATTTCAGTGTCACTATGCAGCCATTGTTGGTTGAGGCCTTTTGAAGGTAGAAAGACAGGCATCATGAAAGACTATGGATGTGACTGTTGTGTACACCTGAAAGGAACCTAATAACAAACCAATTTAGTCAGGCTGAGGCCTAACTTTCTGCATAGAAAGCCACTGCTTAAGAGTTCCAGACTTTTCTTTATTAGGCTGTGTCCTTGTGTGGTCACCTAGTGTGAGTTAAGTCTTCATTTCAGTACTGAAAAGAGATTCTGACACCCATTTCAGATGAGGACCACTAAATTTGGAGTTTGTAGAAGGTCAATCCAATGACTATTTGCAGATTGAGAGTATCCTAACCAGCGAACAACTAGATGCCACACAACAAAAGCCCTAAAACTTTGAAATTGCTACTTTTATTGTGCAGATGTAAATATCTGGGGACTTCCTCTTGGACCCACAACAATGGGTGATTGCAAGAATGCCATCTTGACTGTCCTGATTATTTCTGTCACCCCAAACCTAATCTCACATACCACGAACTTGCCAGTGGCCTCAAAGAGGGGCAAAATCGATAAGAGCCCAACAGCTGAGATATGGCCCATTTTATCATCTAGGAAGCTAGAGGACAAATTTAAAATTCTCACCAGACTTCAGGTGTTAATGAAATTTGTAGCCTGGATGCCTTCCAATGATAAAAGGCAAGGAAGGAGCTGAGTAACAGCTGTAAAAAACAGAGCAACTCAGACTGAATTAAAAACAGGCCTCCATGCAGACATATGCATATTTTGGTGAGAGATCCACAATCAGCAGAGCAAATCTATCACAGAGATGGAGATCTGTGCAGTCACAGGCAACCGATTGGGTAGAAATCAAATGAGAGACCCATGCTAAGAATATAGGCCAGATTTACACAGAGCCAGGGTATATTCAAAAACAACTGAAAATGGCGGCCAGCGCCCACATGCTGAAGTCCCACCCCTATTCCAACAGAAATGAGCAGAGTGAATCATCGGAAGGAAACCCAAATTCATCAAAGCCATTTCAATAGTGTGCTGAGTTTAAACAGATCCTATTTTTGATGTTCTAAACACTCCAGCATATAAGTCACAAATTTAGAGAGGAAATGTAAACATGCTTGGAGATGGATAAGTCTGTTTAAGTCTAATACAGAAACCCTGCAGCTGTCAGAGTTAAAGGGAAAGGACTACACTGCATTGATTGACAGGGCACTTTGTGTATCTCAGTAAACAAACACTACCATCTGTTCTGCCAATTCAAAGGATTTCTTTCTTGACATTTCACAAGGACTGTTATTATAGCTGAACCAATTATAAATACTTGCTGGATGTTCAAAAAGTCAAAACACACTGATCTCAGCGAGGATCCTGAGTTCATATTTTGATTGGCAGTTTTGTGCAGATACTTAAGAATAAATTGTCTTTAACATAGCTGTCAAACACACGTTTATGTGCTTCTATAACAGATTAATGACTTGAGGGGATTTAAGAAGAAAGTCACACATAACAGGTTTTCTTTTCTGTTGTGAATGTATGAGTGAGAATATTTTTAGAGCATTAGAATGTTTTTTCCATCCCCATAAATCGCCTGAAGACTGCCCATGAAGATATGAAGGTGGCATGGGGAGGAATCAGATGACCTGAAGGGAAGTTGGGAGAATGAAGTGACGAGGAGGTGGCATGGACATATGAAGTGAAGTGGCATAGTAGTGTGAGGTGGCATGGAAATGGCACAGAGGCATGGGAGTGCGTGAGAGGATGTGAGGAGTGAGGGCTAAAGGGCCTAACACACGTTAAAACCAGGACAGTTACAGACAACCATTAAAGAGGTTCTGGGTACTCTGCCTCAGCAGTCACCTACGTCTTTCAGAGCCTCAAATCTGCTTCCAATGTCAGCTTGCTCCTGCCCTGCCTTTCCAGAATATAAATTGCATGTGGTCATGCCTTTTAAATCCAGGTACGTCTGCAAACTGAGGAAATTCCCTTACTTTTAACGGCCTACCTGTGTTATGATGTCAATGAAAAGTAGCAACAAGAGCTTTGTATTCACGGGCTCGCACAGGTAAATGCAGCAGTTTCTGCAAACCAGAGATTATCTATTAATGATGATTAACCATAACCTGTTCACTGTTTCCTTACACAAGAAGACTTCATCTCAGGGGATCATAACCTAATCTTAATCACATCTTGATCACTTGTAATGTTGTGCGAGTGTTTCCAAAGCAGGGTTTTAATTTCACAATGTGCATTGGCCGTCTGCGTATACTGATTTTAAAATTGAAATTATGTTTAAATAAATACTTTCTTATCAGCCAAAAAAAGCAGAAGGGAAGAAGATTAATGAAGAACAACAGATATGGACAAGAGTAGTAAGCTTTAGACGACTTATTGTCATCTTATCTTACTCGCCATTACACAAGAATGTCACAAAACGCTAATAGGTTGAGCCATGAGAAAGAAAAAAGTATATTTCCAGCTAAACATGTAAAATCTGTGACTTACAGACTGTGTATGAAGGAAGATGGACCTCAGCTGTGTCTTTCAGGAGCTGATAACATGAAACTACCAAACAGTTGTACCCTGCTGAAGAGCTGACTGAAGTGTTTATTGGCCAGGCATTATACTAGTCACTCATCAACAACACAGCAAGTTTAAGCAAATGATCCTTAACTGAAAGCTGAAGAGATATTTCAGCCAGACTGATTACGGCATTCCAGTAAGGCAACATTAGCCTTAAGAGTGTGGTAATTTTCAGCGTTAAAAATGTACATTTCTTATCTTCCATCAACCTACAAACCTGATCTTCTAGAATTTTCTGAAGCTGCTTCTTATGTCAAAAACTGCACCACCAAAGAATGTCACACAAGTTTAAATTGTAAATACGTATAAGTTATACATTAATTGTATCTCTGATAAATAGACTTAGCTGACATTTCAGTAGCCTTTCAGGAACTATTAAGCCTTTATATAAGGCACAAGGACATACTTTCGAGTCAAAAGTGATACATGAAAATCTTTCCAGTTATCAACAAAAAACTGAGAACGAAGTGTGACTGAAATTTAATGGTGCACTTTTAAAATTTGGAATCAATCTCAAAAGCCCAAAAATTCAAAGACCATTGGGTTCATGAGGCTGTGAACTTCTGTTTTAGAATCAAAAACAAAATCAAAACTCAATTTAATCATCAGATTTAATCCAAAATCAGACTTCCAAGTTTTCATTGCTAAGGATAATCGGTGCAAATTATAGTAGTCCATTTTCAAGTGAATCATTATATAGTGCACAAGTTGCTCTCACTATGAATTAACAGATAAATATGAGTGTGATCTGCAATGCACACCTATCAGACATAGAACTATGCTACCTATGCTGCTTCTGGCAGTTCAAAGACATCTTGTAATTTTATCTTGCTCGGCAATTATTTGCAAAGCAAGCCAGAATTCCAAAGATTTCTATCTTTGAATTGCGTGGAGCAAGCAACATTCTTGATGTAAATTCACCGTTAAAAAAATCAGCAATCAATAACACTGCAGAATCTACCATACAATCTCCACTATACCCTTCAACTTCCCTTTTATCTATTGCAGCAGGCAAGGAGTTCATCTGATATAACATCACTTAACAAGCAAGCAACAGCTGCACCGACACAGCACACATCTTACCTTGTCTGGTGATCCTCAACCGTGGACTTAACAGCATCTTTGTTTCTCAAACACTAAAGCTCGATGCTTGCTCTAACATTCTAAGCAAGGAACCAAAGAGCATTATAAAAGGTATACTGTCAGCCTTCTCTACTGGACTGATGAATAAAAGATCAGGCATTCTACTGAAAAAACCATATGTATTATTTATAATATTCGGACATGTCCGTAGTCGAGCTTTAGGGTAAATTGAGTAGAAAAAGACACTGTCGTCTCAGTGTAGTGTTTTAATTCGATTCTAGTGTCTTTGAATTCTACAGGCAGGTGGAACATTCAGAAGGCACTATGAACAACGTTTAGATTTTAACTCCCTCATGCCCACTGGCTTTCCAAGATTGGAAGTCTGGATTCCTGATTATGAAAGCAAAACAGCCGAATTGCTCCCTCACTTTTACAAAGTAAAACAAATTACAATATGCTGGACTCAAATATTAAATCATGCCGACAAAGGCAGAGACAGCTACACAGTTAGTTAAAAGCACAAGAGTTTTAAATTGTATTTTAAATGTATTTCCTATCCCACTGTAATTCTGCTGAAGCGGAATCAATGTGGCAGTGGGAAGACAATTAGGGCCGACTGGGGACAGGGGTTTATGGTGCTTTTGAGATCTTCCCAAATGTGGACAAGCCTACCACGTTTCATACCCTCCCCAGCTGACCATGTGGTTGGAGTCCAGCAGCTAAATGGAGGTGGCTCCCAGGGTCAGGCCAAGTCCAGCCATTGATGTCTCTCCTACATCAGTCCAGTCCACTCTGTTGTGGAGGGCGGGCTCTTGAGGCACAGTGGCAATGTTCACACCTCTGGGCTAGGAGGCCCAGGATCATGTCCCAACTGCTCCAGTGGTTATAAAATTTCCAAACAGGTTGATTCTGAGAATATCTAAAGCTAAAAATGAGTAATGGAAAGTGGAGCAGTGCTCCCTTTGGTCTGGTATTCACAGACAATGTAGGTTGCAAGCATGAGCAGAAAGCCATCCTATGGACAGAGGCCCCTCAATGTTCACAATCTGCATACAGCATCTCCACTTTGAGGTGCCCTTACAGACTTCTAAACAGCATCTCTAACATCCACCTACGCGAGAATTAGAATCTTGGATCATCCGACTGAAGTTCCGCCTTTAGAAAATCACATCCTGTTCAAATAGGTTGAAGAAGTTGTAGGTAACCTATTAATTAACCACTTAAGATCATACCACAGTGCAGAAGGTACTGGGGTTCGGGCCTTTATTGGTTCCTGACTTACTATTGTTCCAATCTTACAGTGATCTATTTTAACCTTTTGATAACGCAGAACTTGAGTACTACTGATTAAACGCATATTTTGTCAAAGCTTTTCATCTTGCACTCCTCAGGACATCTCACAAGAACACTAGTACAATTAGTATTCTTACATAATGCCTTCATGAGTACAAGATGAAAAATATTGACATGAGCAATGATTTAACCTCATTGTAACTGCGTATTCAAATGTTTACATTTTAAGAAATTGTTCTTTAATGGTTTATATCTTAGTATTGTTTTCTCTCTTAAAACACATTTCTAAAGGATAATTCCTCAGTAAATTTTGTAATCCTATAAATAACAGATTAGAATCGACAGGTTGGATATAGTAACAGGCCTCACTGAAATGGAATTGTATTCTGTATGTGTGTCTTTGAAAACAAATACGAGGGAGTCTAAGGAATCCGCTTGCCTCCACGCATTTATGAATGGTTTGGCAGATTTCATCCAAAACTGATTTGTTGTTATTCTCTATGACATCATAGGATAACTGTGTGTTCCAGAATGCAGAGGGTACTAAGTCACTGAATGTGAACCATAGGCATCTCCCTGCAGACCACACTGGATTAGGCTAGACGCTGGTCTTTGGCAAGGCACTGATGATGATATTCGAGAGGTTCCTGTAGATATGAAATGGCACGTGCATTTCCTTCCAACAAGCAAGGCCCTCAGATGATTTCTACAATAAATGCTGATCGAATATTTGAGAAAGTCTTGCGTAGTGCCCTTGTGTGTCTCCTATTGTGGTTCAAAAGTCTTTCTCAAACATCCAGCAGCAATTGAACAGTAAAAGGTGATATACTTTTAAGTAGCACTTAAAATCCTGAGCAATATCTTACTCCCAATCAGTCACTGCTAGAAGATGGCATTAGTTCAAGTGATAGTCACTGCAATGTCTTCAGCCTCAGATTGGTAATAGGCAACTTAAGTGGCAATTAGCCCTTTACAATCCCCCAAACAGCTGTTCCTTTACTAAGCAGGAGATCTGCATTAATCTTAGGTTAAACCAGTGTTTCAGCTTAAAACTCCACCTTGGCAACTTCATAGACATTTTAGTACCTATTGTATCTGGGGAAATAAAAAAAATCACTCCCCATAGTCTGTCCAGTAATTGAACAAGATAGATCTTATTGACAGGCTGCACTTCAAAACTAGACAGATCACCAACTTGGATGAGAATGACCAACTGTGTTATCAGGTATTGTACTGTGTTTTAATAATCTAAAATAATCCTGTGTTGAAAAACTGAAGGTAAGTAGATGGACTAAACAAACAGGCTCTCTTCCTTTCTACAAACAATGAAAAGCATCACATTCCAGAATAGAGTTTAATTTTCTATCCTAATCTAAATGTTAATTTGCAGAGGTTGTTCTGGCTATTGGTCTTGATACATGGAACACATTACTTTGACAACTGATGTAAACATACATCTTAATAAATAACAACAACATATATTGATATCCAAGAAGCATTTAAATTGTTTCTAGCATTGACTATGAAACAACAGGGTAAATTGTTCTTTTAGTTCTTACAGTAATAAAGTACATTTTCTCACCCAAGCTGAAAAGTGAAATACAATTCACTCTGACTTAATTAATATCATTAGAAGATTGACAATAACTTGCATTTCTATGGCACCTTGAAAGCAGGCAAGTGTCCCAAGGTGCTTCACCGAGATGTAACAAGACAACAATGGATCTCTAAACCTAGAAACCAGATTGCACTGGAGACAGGTGAACACTGCTTCAAAAGACAGCTAAAATACTTCCTCATTGTACCGGCAGCACTCACAGACTCATTAATTATGACATTCACAATAACATTCTCAAAATTGCCCTCCCCCATTAAGCAGGATTTTTCTGCAATCACAGCAACACATTTTGTGAAATATCCTTCTAAAGCAGTTAGCATCAACGCAGGGTGCATGCAAATTCAGTGACACCTGCTTGTTACAATAATATATGAAAACAGACAGTCTTACCCACACTTTACATTGCCTGCACGCCTATCAGAGGCAGGAACAGTATCAGGAGTCCAAGGATGCGACTGAAAAGTAGTGGGCAATTCTCAAAAGGGAATCGCATTCCAGCTGCACAACCTGTGCTCAATGTTCAGGAGGAAATGGCTAAAGAAGTGACGGGGAGACACCAAGGTTTTGTGACTATACTGGAAGCTACGGTGCTGGCAGCATAGAGCAGGGATTCATTTCCTTAGGTGGCTGGAAGCTTTCTAAAATAAGGCAGTGGCAGGAGATGCAGAGGATGTCAGTAGCTAGAGTAATGGCAGGAGTACATGGTTATCAGTGCTCAGAGAAATCCAATGCTACAGCTCGAGCTGTGAAGGTAAACTGCCTGATACAATACTTCCTCAATACAGCTTTATTAACGACAGCATTCACTGCTCTTCTCCACTACCGTCCTGCAATCATGACAACACATCAGTAAATATCCAGTATGTCTCATCATTCCAGGAAACTGTTCTCCAGCAGATTCCTTACATTACCACAATATTACCCTAGGAAAGTGGGTCCTGGCTCCAGAGGAAAACATTGACCTCTCTCAGAATGAGTGAACATTTCCTGCTTCTCTGTCAGCCTCGGCCATTGCTGGTGCCACTCAGACAAGTGACCAGACTTCTCCAGCTACATCCCATCATACAGCAGGCAGCAAGCTGCTCCACTAGGCCCAAGCTGCTCAAAAACCCTCTGAAGTGTACCCGTAGTGGTCATTGATTCAATCGATGTAGCCATGATTATATTATTTATTTTCCTCATGGATGGAACCGTGCTCAATTGCTTAAGCTTGTGGGTGGAGCTAGAGAGCAAATTAAATGGAGAAGCCTCTAAAGAGAAACACTTCAGTTCTGGCTGACACTATGGGCTGGATTGGGATGGGTTGTGTCACTGACTCCCTCTCTACTAGCCTTGTCCTGCAGTAATCGCCACACTGCAGGTCGGTTGCATAAACTAATATTGCAACTTGCCCCTCTTCATTCAGGAGGAAGGCCCAACCTCAGGGTCTGCTGGTTAATCACCATCAGCAGCCCATCCTTACCAGTGGTGAGCACTGTCGGTACTAAAGGAAGACCTGAGGAAGATCATGGTTTTCCCCAATTAGCTGTATTCTGAGATTTTAAGTGAGGGATTCTGGGGAGGGAAGGGTTGGGATGGGGCTCAGTTCTGTTGGGTTGGTGGTGCAGAAAGAGAAAGTTGGTATTTTGGGGATGATAAGCCCCAACGTGCCCCAACATGCATTGGACGTCCCCTTGTTTCCCGCATTTAATCATGTAGGCCTTTAGATTAGATTACTTACAGTGTGGAAACAGGCCCTTCGGCCCAACAAGTCCACACCGAACTTCCAAAGCGCAACCCACCCAGACCCATTCCCCTACATTTACCCCTTACCTAACACTATGGGCAATTTCCCATGGCCAATTCACCTGACCTGCACATCTTTGGACTGTGGGAGGAAACCGGAGCACCCGGAGGAAACCCACGCAGACTCCACACAGTCAAACTCCAAACAGTCAGTCGCCTGAGGCTGGAATTGAACCCAGGTCGCTGGCGCTGTGAGGCAGCAGTGCTAACCACTGTGCCACCGTGCCGCCCACAAGGTGACTTGTCCAATCCCCTAACCACTGTCCATGCCAACCCTATCATGGTGTGGACAACATATTATTCAGTCTAATAAGCTTCGTAGGAACCAGCCTAATTGACCTTTGATTATTGACAAATCTGGCAAGTGAGCAGCCAGTTTTAGTGACCCCCACTGGTGCGCCCTTGGGTCAGATTAGGAGTGCGTGGTGAAGTGGAAGGCTGGAAACTCAATGAACCTTTCATGGTCCACTGGCAAACTCATACCCAGTAGTAAGACATAAAATGCAGCTCAGTGTGTGAGAAGTTTCAAATTATTGTCCTGCTGTGGATTTAGAACCAGAATCATCACTGGACTGTCCTGAGATTAAATCAGACGTATAAGTTACAGAGCAAGCCAACAAACTGCAACTGCTCTCAAGACAAACTCGGCAACTACACACTGCTGTTTAACTAACTGAGATAACCCTGGGGTCCCCAGAATGACTGCACTGCAAAGCTTGGTTCGCCATTTTTATTTGTCAACCCTAACGTGGTTTCCTTGATAATTTTGCTCTTTGACCTGATAATGTGTTGGTGTTTGTCTTTGTCATTGGTTAGTAACGCTGAATTTGAGTATTGCTGAAAAAAGAGACATGTTGCTGAAACTTTTCATTTTTAACTCATCAAGACAGATGCCAGAATGCCAAATCTCCAAGGGAACAACAATTTATATTGTCGAAGAAACAGGCTGCTGATTGGTTAATAGCAGACTGTGACTAGTCAAAGCATTGTTTTCAAAAATGAATGAGGGAACAGTTCTCTAAAGCTCTATTTTAAAATTTTTAAAGAAGTAAATTGACCTTGTTTGGTCAAAACATTGTCCATGGGAATGCACCAGAGAACAACGGTTCCGCAGGCTTTTGTTTAATCAAAGAGGCACAGGCCTGGCCTAATTCTTTTTGCCTCCAGGAAATAATGCCTTATGTAGGAATATATCTAGTTTGTAGTAAGTCTAAGTGAGCGTCATTGTGAACGCAGTTGAGAACTGAAATTGGCTATTAGTATGATGATTGGTCAACTCCGGATTGTCCAGTAAGTGCTCTCCAATCATGGAATCACATTGAATGTTAGACATCTATGTTCTGAGTTTTGCAAGCATAGCTATTATATACATTAGGATTGAACTAATCAGCAGCCTTGTAAATCAGTCATAAATCAGTCCTGCACTCTACAAGCTCAATTGTCATAGAGTCATACAGCATGGAAACAGACATTCGGTCCAACCATCCACAGTGACCATGTTCCCAAGCTAAACCAGTCCTATCTGCCTGTTATATGGCCCAGATCCTTCCAAACTTTTCCTATTCTTGAGCTTATCCAACTGTCTTTTTAAATGTTGCAACTGTAGCTACATCCAACACTTCCTCTGGCAGTCCACTCCACACACAAACTACTCTGTTCAGCAAAAATTGCCCCTCATGACCTTTTTAAAACTTTCCGCTCTCATCTTAACCCGTTCGCCCCTAGTTTTGAACTCACCCATCTCAGGGAAAAGATCTTTATTATTATTCTTACCCATGCCTCTCATGATTTTATAAGCCTCTATAATGGTCACTTACACTCCAGGGAAAAAGTCCCAGCCTATCCAGCTTATGTTTTAGAATGCAAACCTTCCATTCCCAGCAACATCTTGGTAAATATTTTCTGAACACTCTCCAGTTTAATAATATCCCTCCTATAGTAGGGTGACCAGAACTGCACACAGTACTCCAGAACAGGCCTCACCAACATTCTGTACACTCTCAACATGATGTCCCAGCTGCTGTACTCAAAGGTGTGAGCAATGAAGGCAAGCACCCTAAATGCCTTCTTAACGACCCTGCCTACCTGCAATGCAACTTTCAAATAATTATGTCCCTGAAGGCCTGGGTCTCTCTGTTCTACATAATACCCATGGCCGCACCATTAATTGTGTAAGTCCTGCTCTTGTTTGTTGTACCAGAGTGCAATACCTCACATTTATCCAAATTGAACTCCATCTGCACTCCTCAGCCCATTGACCCAATTGGTTAAGATCTCTTTGTAATCTTAGGCAACCTTCTTCACTGTCCACTATACTACCAATTTCGGTGTCATCCGCAAACTTATGAATCATGATTCCTATATTCTCATCCAAATCATTTATTTAACTGACAGAGAAAAGTGGACCCTGTACCAATGCCAGTGGAACATCTAGTCAAAGGCCTCCAGTCCGAAAAACAACCCTCCACCTCACACTGTCTCCTACTGTCAAACCAATTCGGTATCTAATTGGCAAGATCACCCTGAATCCCACGTGATCTAACTTTACTAATTAGTTTACCATGCAGAACCTTGCCAAAAGCTTTACTAAGGTCCACGTTGACAACGTCTACTGCTCCGCCCTCATCAATCTTTTTGGTTATTTCCTCAAAAAACTCAATCAGGTTTGAGAGACACTATTTCCCTCGCACAATGCCATGCTGACTATCCCAAATCATTCATTGCCTCTCCAAATGCATGTGCATCCTATCTTAGAGAATTACCTTCAACAACATACCTACCACTGATGTCAGGCTCTCCGGTCTATAATTCCCAGGCTTCTCCTTACAGCTTTTACTAAATAAAGGCACAACATCAGCTGGCCTCCAGTTCTCTGGCACATGACCCATGGTTATAGATGATACAAATATTTCTGCTAAGGACCTGCAATTTCTTCCTTAGCTTCCCACAACATCCTAGGATATACTTGATCAGGTCCCAGAGATTTAGCCACCTTTATGTTTTCTAAGACCTCCAGCACTTCCTGTTCTACAATATGAACTATGTTAGAGTGCAAAAAAGCTAATCTGTGACATACTAGTTGCCCAATCAGAGCACTGCTTCCTGTGAATTGTTCCAACCCACGAATGGACTTCAGAATGTCACTTTTGGTGCTGAAAGAAACTCAGTCTTCCTCCCATTACATTGGAAGAGTAAAGATGTTGTCCCAAAAATATGAGCAACAGATGAGGCTAGCCACTTTGTGCTGTTAATATGCAGTCACAATGCAAGTGACTAACAGGATATTGTCATCTAGCCAGAACACTTCCTGCCCACCACAAAAATCAATCACATGGTGTATGAATTTCAATGCTGGTGAGATGCCAGAGATTTAGACTGCATGTCACACTAACTAGTGAATTGGATTGGAAAGCACATCCTTTCAGTTGTTTACAACAGGCAGAGTTATACATGTACTTAACTAGCTTGTGCTTGCAAACTCAGGTCCAGGTAGCAATGCTTGAACAAGCTAATTCTTTGTACAATGATGTTCCTTGTGCAGCATGACACAAGGGGTACAGCATCTATGGCTGCAATAGTTCCTGACTAGAAATATTAGCATTTCAAAGGTGGTTGCTCCCTGTCATCCAAAGGCCAACTTTAACTTGGTGGCTTGGTTGGAACAAAGACAGCATAGAGATTTGATCTGAGAGACTCATGGTTGCTGCTGGGATTGCAGGCACAGAGCTAGATGATGTGGTGCTGGTGATCACAGTGTGTACAGGGAATTGATTAGATACCTGACTGGTGATCAGGAGCATCCATAGTAGTATGCAGGTCATTAATGACAGCTTGCATCGTAGCACTCTTCAAGATGGGTGCAACATTGGTGTGTTTTGTTCTGTTTTATATTGTCAATAGGGAAGGTGATACAACTGTTTCCCCTGGTGCATGGAGGCATTCTTACCTCTGAAACAAAAGTCTACAATCTCAAGATGCTGCCAATGCCAATTATTTGAGGCTGGAAGAAGTCTAAGTATACAAGTTGAGGGAGGCAATGATCTTGATATCTATCGGCAGTACTGCCATGACATATATCAGTGATAACTTCCTCGGCAACTTGACAGCATTTAATAGATAGCTCCTCAGTAATGTTGACATACACATGCTCCTTGAAGTCACTTTGGCTTCCTTTTCACTCTAATTCATTAATCTCCTCTTTCTTCATCTGGCAGCTTTGCATGCTCTGCAATTTCTTCATTTCTCCTTCCTTTCATCCCCCCCTATTTTTAAATGTAGCACCAAAGCAACACTATGGGTGAAGCAAACAGTAACATCTGTGCAAAAACAGAAATTCTCGATGCAGTTGCATTCTGGGGTGGGACACTGGGGATGAGGGAGGTGGATTGGGCCCCTCTGTGGGCACCGATATAGTGTGCACAACACAAGGAATATTTTACAGCCCATTCTCTTTTCCACTGAAGTGCCTGCTAATTAGTCGATCTACTTTTCAGTTCATGGCCATTGACAGGAGCTAATGGGCATGCAGAGCATGTAGTAACCTATTTTTCTTTATTTAAACTGCCTATATTTGCTCTTTTCTCTTGGTTCAGAGTTTATGAAACAATTTTAAGCCTAGCATCTACTCTGCCATTTATGTGACCTTGTCTCTGTATACAACCTTAACAAAAAGGTAGCAAGAATGCATTGAAATGGGTCAGAAATATCTTGTTGGAAAACATTCTGTAGATAAATAGCCTCTCACAAATCTTTGTGGTATCATCTGATGTGGCCACATATACAGTAGAGACTGCTCATTCACTGTGTTCTACCGGGGATATGATTCAAGGCGATCCTATTTTCTGTAATTGTTCCTCCTTGGCTCCTTAAGGTGCATAGGAAATGAAGCTAGGTTTGAAAAAGTTCAAGTATTGTTACTTTCAAATTGCCTTTTATATCTCGAATAAACCTAACCTCATTTTGAGCTCAGCTTGGGATTTCAGCCACAGACCATGTATAACACACAATGCTGCATTAATTCTGGACCAGTGCACAATTTTTCTGTCGACATTTCCCTCTTTTGTTCTTCACTAGCAATTCTCGGTCTAAGATTGAATTTTGTTTACCTCATGTTACCTAAAATTTTTATGCGACAATCTCATTCTTTCATGACATTTATTTGAGATGCCATGTTCAAGGAATGTAATTCAGGTAAATAAGTTCCACTTAGAGACAGGCACAATGGGATCAGCACCATGACATAGGAACAAAGTCTGAGCTTGGAATTCTCTTTTGATTACGCTGTGTGCTCCATCCAACATCAGCATAACCGTGCAGAAGAATGTTAAAGAGCAAATTTTTTTTCAGCCCAACGTGAGTTTTGTGATCCTTTGTGTTGATTTAGAAAAAAAAAATCTCTTAAGCATTGACGTGGTCCTTAAAATTGGGTTCATCTCCTGAATGAGGGAATCACTGTTGGGAATTTTAGTTAAATGTATTCATTTCCAGGCCATTGAGGAAGCTTTGGAAAATTTTGTTGATATTTTTGGGCACATGCATATATGTGCCAAATACATTTTGAAATGGTTTAGATGATTTTTCTTTTACCTGTACTAAAGAACTCACTACTCCACTCCAATCTTAACAGTTTTAACAAGTCACTTTCAATCATTTACAATTGGATTATTAATCAGGCTGAATTGACAATTTTTCATGTGTGTGTGAGGTAGATTCCAACTTCAGCTGAATAGAATCAAATTTTACTAAGTTAACACTCTTAAATACCTTTCGAGATAATTTTACAGGAATAAGCTCCTAATTGTGATGAATTATGACAGATTTGGCAATAATCAACCAGCAAATAGGTTTAAGTGGAGGAAAAAGAAAACACTTTTAAATTAAATGCAATTTTCATCATATTTTGGGCTGGAATCAGTTGCAGCAGAAATCTGGTGCTTATTTCTACAGGCGACATTCATGTTTTAGCATGTGACTACCAGCTGAAAGATTGAAAACCATTCTTCCCTTTAGCACTGCTAGCAATTCCCTGGGACAGAACCTTGGCCAGCAGGAGGCTAGAGAGGTGTCCAAAAGCATCTCACAATTGAGAAGATGGGAGGAGAGTCCAGAGACGGGGTGGGGAGGCAAAACTCTCTTTCGTCTCACTCTGGCGAATGTTAATATGTCCCACAGCAGCAGCCAACTTCTGACGGATTCTCCGCTCAGGTGATCAGTTAAAATGGCGGTCAGGCTGATGTGATATCAGTAGACCGCATACATGAAGAATACTATGATTCCCCAGACAGTGTCTTTGTTATCTGCTTGGCAGAGCAGGTCAAAATTCAAGACCTTTGCAGCAGTTAGGCACATCAGTGGATAGGACTCCGACCTGACTCACTTTAATTGCCTTCCTGCCCCCGTGGAATTCAAATCATCCCTATGTGTCGCAGTCCCTTTTATGTGTAAACGGGCAAATTTCGATATTTCGGTGACCAACCCATCAAAACAAGATCAGGGCCATTTCCAGTCGGAGGCCTCAGTTAAGCAGCTAGTAGTAGGGTTGCTGGATTCATGCCAGTACTATGCAAGATGGCAGCAAGGTATGCCTGAAGGCGTCATATCATGGAGGAGCTAGATACCATTGACTCAAATGACATGAGCTGAGCCTGCAGAAGCAGCTACTTCTGCCTCCGCCACAAAAGTAATTTAGAAGTACGTTTCCCAGGTATGTTTGCCTCTTAGCATCATTAAAAGCTGTCAGAGATTGCACTGACTGACCAGTTCCACCCTAAAATGGTAATCAGAATCCTTTAGGTCACCAGAACCTAATTCATGTGCCAGAAAGGCCCAATAATCTGGAAAAAAACAGTTATTTTAGAGCCCTGTACTGATGGTATGTCCATGTAACCTGATCTGGGCCAAATTAAATCAGGTTGATTTTCTTTTCCACCCTGGACAAACTTAAAAGGGTTGGTCATTGGACCGCAATGCAGCACTGCCTGAAATCCCAATGGGAGGACCAGGCTTGAGGGACCAGGGTCACCACAAAGTGTGGTGGATGCTGGGATAATGAGTCAGACAGATTTTTAATTGGAAATGGGTTGAAAGGTTATGGGGAGAAGGCAGGAGAATGGAGGTGAGGAGCACAGTCATGATTGAATAGTGGAGCAGACTCAATGGGCCAAATAGCTCTATATTTCTGCTCCTATATCTTATGAACTTAGCATCTAGCTAGTGAGCTGGAAGTGAAAGCAAAGTGGTTGGTGCAGGCAGCCAACTTCCCAACAGGAAGATGTTGGTTCTATTTGATCAGAAATTGGCTAGTTCTGTTGAGAATTCTTACAGTGTTACCATTCAGCCCATCAAGTCCACACTGACCCTCCTAACATTATCCTACCTCGACCTACCCTCTACCCCTGTATTCCCCATGGCCAACCGCACCGAGCCTGCACACTATTTAGCACAGGCAATCGGCCTAACCTGCACATCTTTGGACTGTGGGAGGAAACCCACGCAGACAGGGGGAGAATATGCAAACACCACACAGACAGTAACCCGAGGCAGGAATTGAACCTGGGACCCTAGAGCTGTGAGGCAGCAATGCTAACCAATGAACCACCGTGCCACCTGGTGAGTTTCATGGAGGCGATGGCATAGTGGTGTTATTGCTGGACTGTTACCCAGAGAAACAGGCAATGTTCTCGGAGACTTTTGGAATTCCCCAGTGGAATTTGAATTCAATAATAAACTGGAAATAAGAGTCTAATGATGATCGTGAATCTATTGTTGATTATTGGAAAAACCCATCTGGTTCACTTATGTCCTTTAGGAAAGGAAATCTGCAATCCTTACCCGAACTGGACTGCATGGCACTCTAGACCTACAGCAATGTGGTTGACTGTTAACTGCCCTCAGGGCAATTAGGGATGGGCAATAAATGCTGGCCCAGCCCGTGACACACACATTCTGTAGTTGAATAGTAAGAAGAAAACATATTTGTTCAATTTTACCAGAAATTGAACCAATTCTGCTGAGTTTCATGGAGGGGTTTCTATCCACCAGGTCGAGTGAGGTTTCACACGCTCTCTTCTCAAGCTTGGCTCATTACCTATTTAACAGGCCCTATCTCTCTCAACTCATTGTATTCTCTCTCTAACTACAGGGACAGGCATTGGCTGCTGCCAGGCCACCTGGGATTCCTGAAATGAATGCATCTTCAGGTCCCAGTTGTGCACCCGGCTAAGAACGAGCAGTCCACTGCTCTCCTATACATTTCTACCAATTGCGCCAGACATGTTGGACAGAGGGAAATTGGCATCCTGTTTTGCAGATGGTGTCTTGAAGGCCTGGTAGACACGGCTTTTGGATGGTCACTGGCCACGGAGTGTCCCCTGAGATTCCAAGATGGAGGTCCAGGAGAGCAAGTGGTGAGCTGGAGTAACCAGGTAACCTCTCCGACTTTCCTGTCAGGTATTTCTATCCAGCAGGTGAGAGAAGGGAAAAAAACAAGCCAATGAGGTGAGGTAATGTACTAAAGACGATGCTAATGCATGCAAGTAAGCCCCTCAACTTTCATTAGTGAGAATCTCATCTCACTGTTGAGCACTTGGTTAGAAAATGTAATCTTGTACTCTTGGCCAAACTCACTGAACGCTTTCCTCACCAAATGTTCTCAACTTTCTCAGCAATGCCCAAGATTCTGCCCAGTACATCTGTGGACAGTGAGCTCATAAGACCTGGAGTGGTGCAGGTTTGTGGAATATTCCTGCCTCTCCTGGCCTCAAACTTAAACACAAACTTTCCGGTCAACTCCTCTTCAATTGGCCTCCTAAGTAATATTGAGTGAACGTGTATGAAAGAGAAATGCTTGTTTCTTTTCTTAATAGAAAATTTAGAGGACTGCCATGGCAGTCACAGTGATGTTGGGATTGGAGCGGAAAAGCTGTTCTGTATCATTTTTGGCCCATTTCTCTCAAACAGAACATGCTTCCCATGTCAGCAATAGGTTTCATCAAGTCCCAGGAACCGTATGTTCTTAGTTGAAGAATAAAGTTCTGCATTCACACCAAAATGATTCTCTGTGCTTTTCCTGCACTCAAGATGACATGAAATCAAAGTTTCCTTAAAAAAATCACAACAAACTCCGAGGAAATCTCTACCTTACATTATTTAACTTTGGCCGATTATCCTCCTTTTCAAGGCAATTGTGTGCTTCCATGTCGACCCAACATTCGATCATCTGTTTATTCTCTTAGGGGATGTGGCCATTGCTGGCAAAGCCAACATGTTTTGCTGAACCCCGACTGCCCTTGAACCGAATGGCTTTCCAGGCCATTTCAGAGCGTCGATAAGCACCAATCACCTTGCTGTGGCTGAACAGGCCAGACTGGGAAAGGAAAGCGAATGTCCTTCCTTTCCAAAATCACACTGGTAAACCGAGTAGGCTTTTATAACATTGGTGATACTTCCATGGTAACTACAACTGAGCCTAGCTTTACATTGCAGATGTTTTTGTTTTTAACTGAATTCAACTTCTGCCAGCTGCTGTAGTGGAATTTGAACCTATTATTTTTCGAGTGAGATTAACGTTAAATCACAGATCCCCCGACTCCTCCCTAGTTAGGGCCAGAAAATCTCTACAGTGCAGTAAGTGTCCCTTTGGCCCAGTGAAAAAAAACACGATCCAAATAGTCCTTCTCTCAGCTCTTTCTCTTCGGTCATTTTTTCCTTTCAAATTAATATCCTGTTCTCTTTTAAATGTTACGATTGAAACTGTTTCCACTCCCCTTTCAGCCAGTGCATTCCATTCATGATTATTCTTGTATAGCCCACAATTCTGTAACTAAATCATGTTCTTTTTTTAGAACCGTAAAGCACAGCATTAACTGGCTTCGCTGGAAAGCATTATCTGAGGCATCAACAAAGTAAATCTCAAATCTTACCTGGCAGAATGGACAGAAACACAGAAGCAGGAACCTGCCAATGTAATCCAACCCAAGGAAATGCAGTCTCTGGATTTACCCCAGAATGGCACTGTCATTCACTACTGCAGATAATGAACAGAGTGACTCGCTCAATTGTATAACCCACAGGTAGCAGAGTCATGAGTAAACTATGCAGATGCTATGGAGTGGATGCTCTTTGGTAAGCCACTGTGCTGATTAATGTGCTTCCATCAGTTCTAGATTGAAAAGAACTGTTCACCGGAAACTTACTTCTGGGAAGCCGACGTTTTCTGTGAAGGATTTCACTCGCAAGGGACCCGAAGGATGTGTGCTACTGCTTTGTCACTGGAGCTGTGGTAAATAAAGGTCCAACCCACTAGCTCCAAAATCATGAATGAGTATTAAACACAGGCACAATTCATTAACTTAACATTGGAAAACTTCAGCATAATGCTGTTGGAATATTCTTTAAGTAACAGTGGAATTTCAAATACAGTGGGGGGCTGGACTTTAGCATGTGTGCGCATTTGTGTGGGTGGGTGTTTGTGTCTGTGTGTGGGGGTGTTTGTGTGTGTGTGTCTGTATGTTTGAGTGTGTTTGTGTGTGTTGGTGTCTGTGTGTGTGTGCATGTCTGTGTGTTTGTGTGTTACTATGCATGTTTTTGTGTCTATGAGTGTGCCTGTGTTGGTGTGAATGTATTTGTGTGTATGTTTGTGTCTGGGTGTGTGTCAGAGTCTGTGTATCTGTGTGCTTGCGTGTTTGTTGGTGTCTGTGTTGTGTCCATGCATGTGTTTATGTGTTACTGTGTATAAGTGTTTGCTAGTGTGTGTATGTGTGTATACGTGTGTGTGTGTACATGTGTGTGCCTGTGTGTGTTAACGTGTGTGTTTTTGTGTCTCTGAGTGTTTGTGTCAGTGTGTATGTGCTTGTGTCTATGTCTCTGTGCGCTTGTGTGTGTCTGTGCGTGTATGTATGTGTTTATGTCAGTGGGTGTATATCTGTGTCAGTGGGCATGGGTAGATGTGCATGTCTGTGTTAGTTGGTGTGTGTAGATGTGTGTGTGTGTTTCCCCTTTCAGGAGAAAGTCCCACTCCAGAGAGCTGCAGGCCTTTTGGACTGGCTAGCAGCTCTGTATCCTCAGCAATGCCACTGGAGCAGTGACCATTTCTCGGACTAAAGCAGTGTCAAAGCAGAGAAGCCCAGCAGACAGCTAAATCCAGGAATGGAGAACCAGTAACGGAGTAAGTTGGGGAGGATGTGGGGCCAGCTTCAAGAAGCCAGGTGAGAGGGTTGGGTTGGGACAGAACGACCAATGGAGGTGGTGCATCAATGGACGGTGTGGGCTTCCAAAGGAGATGCACCTTCACTATTCAGGATCACCTATTGGGTGATCTCGCCAGCTCAGCAAGAGTCCACTCTAATATTATTACCCCATCACCCACATTTGTCACTCAGGCAGCCTGAGTGATGACCTGGTGCTGCTAGGCAAGAGCTGTTTCATTTGTTCAAAAGCCTCTGACTTGATCGACCAAAGATGGGAAAGCACTGTGCTACCACTCAACAAACTAATGCTCGGTTTTGCTCCCAGTTTCTCCTTCATTCCTCCTGCTGTGGGACCGGAAGGATTTAATCAATGAGGAGCACAAACTGGGAGTCTATGAATGGATCAATTTACTTCGGAATGTTAGAAAACCCAAATTAGACCTCAAAAATAATTCACATGCAACTCAGCAATACCCTTATTCCTCTGTTGAGGACAGCATTTTGCATTTTCCAACCGATGTCTCGCAGATACAATCCGGTCACTTTCTCTGGAGCTGCAGATGGTTTGAATCAAGGTGACTGGAAAAGCAGAAGGGTAAAAAAAGAGGAATCATATGTTCCAATGAGAATTTCGAGGCTGCATTCAGGCGGCCACTGACCTCCCGAGGTTTGACTATCTTTCCTCAGCCAGCTCCTGGGCACTTTTGGAAAGCCTTCAAAGTGAAAGGGGAGCAGAATGGCTCATGTGGCCCAGGGATGATCAGCTCCTTGATTGCTGGCTGCTTGTTGCACCCCCCACCAGAATAAAATCACTTGAGACCTTGGAAATTAATAGATTTTTTTTTACAAACAGCAAGTAACATCAGATGTGTTGGGATATTGCATCTTTTTAGTATTATGTTTGACTAAAAGTTATTTAAAGTTCTAATGTTTGCTATTTATTAAGTTGTTAACTGCTGGGGAGTTTGTAGCACAGTCTGTCAATTAGATTGTTAACAATAGGCTGGCTGCCAATTCTCTCTCCTTATTTTGTCTGATCTCTGTCATGTCGTGCAAATGCAGCAGAGATAACCAATCTGAAGCGCTTACAATGTCTGTGGCAGTGGTGGAGTGAAAAAGTATCGATTACTCATTGTTGCTTCATTTAAATGAATGGCAGGACATATTTTAACCCCAACAACAATAAAAACAACATGCAATTACCTTTAACTTAGTAACATATTCACTGGAGTCTTATCAAGTGAGATCTAACACTGAGCCACATATGCATTGACAATAGCAGATTATCAAAACATCGACCAATGAGGGAGATTTTGAGGAATATCTTAAAGAAGTTAAGAGAGACGGACAAGGGTAGAAAGTTAAGAAGGGAATTCCATTTCTTTGGATTTGAAATGGCTGCTCATGGTGGAATGATAAATCAGAGATGTGCAGGAGGCCTGGACTGGGGATTTGAGGGACTGGAGACCCTACAGAGTTAGAGGGGGCAAGGTCTTGGTGGGGTTTTAGAACATCTGTGCTTTTCAATCTGGAAATTTTCTTTGACTTTAGTGATCTCATTCAGCAGGATGAGGGATTTGAAGAAGCATCACCGGACTCAAAATGCCTGCTCTGCTTTCTCTGCACAGATGCTACCAGACCTGCTGAGTTTCTGCAACCGTCTGTTTTTATTTGAAGTCATCATCTACCTGGTTGTTTGATACTTTTACCTTTTTGTGGAGCACGGCACATCAGACCATTGTCAGACTCGCTGGGGAAGGGACATGGTACATTTCCCAGCAAGGAGTCTGGCCCAGGGGCTTAGTTTATCTGTGGTGCAGTGCAGAGTGAGCAGAAAAAGGCATGAGGGAAGTGTAGAGTTCACCATTCCCCAGGAAATGACCTGGCATCTGCAGGCAATAAGGAGAACTGAGCAAAGTAAGGTCACAAACAAAACAAAAAACAAAAACAGAGGGCTGCTTAGCAGAAAGGTGTCTTTTCAACCCATCCCTTAAATGCTTGTGTTTATAATAGAGATAGTTAAAAAAAAAGGTGTTTGATTAGATGGGACATTGGAGACAGGAGGGCACCTACGATCATTTCCATAAAATGTCCAAACATGGGCGGCACGGTGGCTCAGAGGTTAGCACTGTTGCCTCACAGCGCCAGGGACCCAGGTTCAATCGCTGCCTTGGGCAACTGTCTGTGTGGAGTTTGCACATTCTCCCCGTGTCTGCGTGGGTTACCTCCGGGTGTTCCGGTTTCCTCCCACAGTCCAAAGATGTGCAGGTTAGGTGAATTGGCCATGCTAAATTGCCCGTAGTGTTAGGTGCATTAGTCAGAGGTGAATAGGTCTGGGTGGTTTGCTCTTCAGAGGATCGGTGTGGACTTGTTGGGCCAAAGTGCCTGTATCCACACTGCAGGGAATCTTATAGTTGGTAATGGTCACGGAGAGGGTGATACACACCAAGGCACTAAGGACATCATTTAAAAGTGATTTAGGCTGAGGGAGGGGCTGGAATTATGGAGTAGGAGGCAAAGCTCAAGGCTCAGTGAGCTTGAATCTGTCAATATGTATCAGTGATGTTAATGGAGGATACCCCGGTATCAGACTGTGCATACTGTAAGGTTTCCTAACAATGAAGGAAGGATGGGACTTCCAGAGTCACAGAACTGAGATTAATGGTGGCATGAGAAGGATCGGAGAGGGTGGAGGAGGAGCTATTAGCCTCAGGATAACACAAGATTCAGGAATCAGGGTTGGGGGTGGGGAATGTCAGTGCACATGGGCTGCTGGGGGAGGCCAGGCATGTAGGTGGGTATTTTCATTGGATCCAAGGTAAGGACAGCAGGCTTAAAAGTGATGGAGGGGGTGAGTGACACTTGGATTGTGGAGGGTAACAGAGGAAAGCCTGTTGGTGATGGACGGGGGAGATGGTGGGAGGAAATAGTGGAGCATCAATCACATGCACATGTTTGATTAGATGGGACATTGGAGACAGGAGGGCACCTACGATCATTTCCATAAAATGTCCAAACATGGGCGGCACGGTGGCTCAGAGGTTAGCACTGTTGCCTCACAGCGCCAGGGACCCAGGTTCAATCTCACAACACAGTCCCTCACCGTGACTGAAAAGACACAAGGGGAGGATGGTCACTTCTGGCAGGATGTAGTCAAAGTCAGAATAAGTGAAACCCTCAATGGCAATGAGTTGAAAATGCTGCTCTTGTGTGCATTGCTCTCTGTGTAAAATCCTCAAGAACATCAGTCCCCAACCCCTTTCTCCCCCCAACTTTCCTGGCTCTCAAAATGCCATAATCCCACCAAGATTGGGTGCTGTATTTAAATATGTGCTCACAGACAGCTCCCACCAACAGGGGGTGCTGTGCGCAGAGAGCTGCCCTGGCTCCTCTGCTGTCCCTGGTGAGTGTCCTGACTGCTAATAGGTTGGATGGATCCTGTGTGATCTGAAGGAAAGTCTCCAAGGCTGATGGTTCAGGGATGAAGGCGGTCACATTGAAACTGAGCGAGGGCCTTGGTATCCACTGTATGGCTCAAGGTTCCCATTGCCAAGCATTTGTCTGCAGAATGAAGTTCAGAACTAATCTCTGACCCCCACGATGGCTCTGACCACTGCATAGTGTGGGCAATCGCAGCTTTGACCATAGTGAGGGACAGCCCTCATCAAGGTCAGCAAATGCTGTGGGCCCAAGGGGCAATTTTGAGAAAGATCCTTGCTGCTTAATCATTGAGAAGTTTGCACATAGACACCACAGTGCTGCATGTTGCAGGAAATGAACCCAGCAGTTCTACTGGCTGTGGCTTGCCTGAATAGCAGTCGTCAGTTGAATGGTTATATTTATAATGTCTCTGCATCAACATCTGGAGATACTGCAGCATTTAGTCAGAAAGCAGGGCCTGATCAGATGCTTGCTGAGACCTCAAATTCACAACTGTTGCCCAAGGCTGAGCTTGCACAGAGGAAATCCATCTGAGAAGGCATCCAAATAATGTCACACAATGAGTCACACAGTGAAGTCAAGTGAACACGAAGCAGGTGTGACCATTCAGGGTGTGTAGTACCTTTTAATAAATGTTATACTGGCACCAAATTACAGCCCAACCAAACACAGGAACACAACATTAAAGTTTGGTCAATGCCCGATGAAATACTTCACATATTGACATTGAATGTACATTTATGGCACACTTTCAAAACTCTCTACACTTTGTTACTCTGCCTTGGTGCAGCCCTGACATAAGATTAAGGTGGAGGTGGCCTGCACATTGCGATGCCCAGTTAGTTTGAGATTACCTGGTGGGCATCCTCTGGTGTTCTGAAGCTTGGGAGGATCATGCACTGTCAGGGACACACCTGGCATTGTCCTTGGGAGGCCCTGGAAACTTTAACCCGGTGAGTGCGTGGGGGAGCCAGTTATGTCCCACCTGACCAATCATGTGTCTCACCGTTTTACCCAGCATACATCTGTAATGAACTGAACAATACATGATGGCCGGACAAATTCAGACTATCAAGCCCCTATCCAGTCTGGTGAGGCATTCCGACTTTTCCATGCACCACCTCCTAATGTAGGTGGCAAAAACCAGGGTTCCACCCATAGACTAATAAGACTGGATTTTGCCAGGCATCACAGTCCTCAGTTTTCCAATGAAAAAGTCAGGGAGAGATTTGCCCTTGACCCTCAGTAATGTACCACAGAAATTTAACACTGTGTGACCCCTGGTCCTCTCTCCAGGTGAAGTTCCACCTTGGAAGGCTGTCAGTTGTTCAGAAGTCTAACAGCTCAACAGTTTCAGGGCTACAGGCAGCAGAGGGGCCTAGCTAAGAACCAACATACTAACATCTGGAATCTTGTGCCCAATTGGAAGAGCTTTATTTTTAAATATTTCCTTGTGGGATTGTGTGTGTCTCTGGGTGACCAGCATTTGTTGCCTATCCCTAACTGCCCTTGAGAAAGACTGGTCTCACCGACACCTCACACAACAGACTGACATTGTCAGACAGAGTTGTACCTCACAATGTCCCAGATACCACCATCACTGAATATGTTCTGTCCCATTGGAAGGACACAGCCTCAGAGCTAGACAGATCAGAGTACAGATCTAACAATTCAAACCTGGACATCCTTCAGCTGATGTGAGGCATCTGCAGCTGTAGATCTGTATTTAACCACAATTTATAACCTTACTGGGCAGCATGGTGGCTCAGTGGTTAGCACTGCTGCCTCACAGCACCAGGGACCTGAGTTCAATTCCAGCCTTGGGTGACTGTCTGCATGGAGTATGGACATTCCCCTGTGTCTGCGTGGGTTTCCTCTGCGTGCTCTAGTTTCTTCTCACAATCCAAAGATGTGCAGGTTAGGTGAACTAACAGGTTAAGGTTAAGTTGCCCATAGTGTTCAGGGATGTGGAGGGAGGTAGAATGTAGAGTAGGGGAATGGGTCTGGGTGGGTTACTCTTCACAGAATCAGTGTGGACTTATTGGGCCAAATGGCCTATTTCCTGATTCTATTATTCTAATGACACAAATCATGGCCTGGCACAATCCCCACCCTAGCATTACCACCAAGCCTTGGTTCAATGAAGAGTGAGGAGAGTATGTCAGGAGTATCATTGCGCAAATGAGGTGCCAACCTTGTGAAGGTACAACACAGGTCTATTTGTATCTAACTGTGGCAGCAGCATGCAACAGGCACAAGCAATCCCATAACTAATGGGTCAGCTCTAATTTCTGTAGTCCTTTCCACATCCAGTTGTAAACGATGGTGGCTAATTAAATAACGAATAGTTGAAGGAAGCTTCACAAGATCTCTGCCCTCACTGTTGGTGAATTGCCCACAGTGTTAGGTGCATTAGTCAGAGGGGGATGGGTTACTTTTTGGAGGGTTGGTGTGGACTAGTTGGGCTGAAGGGCCTGTTTCCACACTGTAGGGAGTCTAGTCAAAAGCCTTGCTACAACCCATGTACAGCACATCCACTGCCCTACATTATCAGTGTATTTTGTCACATCCTCAAAGAATTCACTAATGCTTGTGAGGCATGACCTTCCCCTCACAAAGCCTTGCTGATTGTCTCTAATCAAAATGTAGTTTTCCAAGTAATCATAAATCCTGTCTATCAGAATCCTCTCCAATAATTTGCCCATCTCAGATGTAAGACCGATTGGTCTGTAATTTCCAGGATTATCCCTATTCCCGTTCTTGAACAAGGGAATAATATTCGCCACCCTCCAATCAACTGGCACTGCTCCAGTGGACAGTGAGGGCACACGCAGTGCAACCTCTTTCCTGACATCCTGTAGTACACTTGGGTATATCCTTTCTAGCTCAGGGGACTTAGCTATCCTTATGTTTTTCAAAATTTTCAGCACATCCTCCTTCTCAACATCAACCTGTTCGAGCATTTCAGGTTGTTTCACTCTGTCCTCTAAAACAACAAGGTTCCTCTCAGTGGTGAATACTGAAATAAAGTATTCATTAAGGGCCTCCCCTACCTCCTCCAACTCCAGGCACAAGTTCCCTGCGCTTTCCCTGATCGGCCCTACCTGCACTCTGGCCATCCTCTTGATCCTCATAAGTGTAGAATGCCTTTGATTTTTTTCTTAATACTATTTGCTAAAGTTTTTTCATACTGCAGCGAGTAACTCACTTCTTAACTCCCTGTCTGTCTACCATCTACAAGTCTGAAATCAGGAGTGTGATAGAATACTTCCCCACTTGCCTGGATGAGTGTAGCTGAACAACACTCATGAAGCTTGACATCATCCAGAAGATAGCAGCTGACTTGATTGGTACCACATTCACAAAGATTGAGGCCTTCCACCACAGGCACTCATGGTACTATCTACAAATGCAGAGATCCCCCATGTCTCCTTCCAAATCTGCCACCTCAAAAAACAAGGGCAGCAGGTACACAGTGACACCCCCATCCTGCAGGTTCCTGTCCAAGCCACACACCATCCTGTTTGGAACTTATATTGCTAATCCTTCTGTTTCACTGGGTTAAAATACTGGCAATCCCTTCCTGACAATACTGTCCTAATACCCAACAATAGCAGTGGTTAGTGAGAAGTTAGCTCACAAATACCTTCTCCAGTTAGCGACAGGCAATAAGAGGGGCATTGCCAGTCTCACCTATATTCCATGAGCACATTAAAGAAAAATGGCCAATTTGCGGTTTCAGCAAGAGGGTTGGGAGGTGAGGTTCAAAGTGCTTTGAGAGGTGTTAAAGGTCTGAAAAACTTCATGTGTGTTGCCTCGACCAGTACCAAGGGTCCTGCAAAGGAGGTCGCTCCACCATGTCCACCACCAACACGCAATGCTACATCTTCCAGGCACTCGGCATACTTGTGGGCCTCTCTGACAATGGGGTTGGAATGACTCCATTAATTAGCTTCGCCTGGGCCTCCATAGACCCTAGAGTGGGCAAACCACACAAAGCTAATTTCAAACAGGTCAGGGCAGGCATCAGAGAGGGCATCCACTCAATGTCACCTACCATCTCTACGTTCATCCTTGTTGCCAGGCCCTCATGCCCTTACAGACGAGAAAGAGGCAGTTCAGCCCATTCGGAGCTTGTTAGCTCTCTGTACAACAACCAATCTCACACCACAGCTCTATTTCCCCAGTCCTGCAGATTTTTATTCCCAACTGATTCCCTTTTAATATAATTCACTGTCTCCACTCCCCCAGGTCACTTACTGTTCTCAAAACTCTTTCTCATATTCCCTTTAAGGATGAAATAATGCAGCCCAGTGTATTGGTGGATAAAGTCAGATAAAGAGCATGACTGAAAAGGAAACAATGACCAATTGGTAACAACTGGAGACAAATGGATGACATGAAGAGGAGCATGAAGGGGAGAATGAAAGGGTAGAGAAGGACTTCTGATCTGGGATTTATGCTCAGCTGGGGTTGGGGCTGTGACAGTAAATGGAAGATGAACATGACTCTGGGGTTACCCCTCATAGAATGGCCTGGGTTCTCCCACAATTGAATATCCATCTGCAGGACACTGTTGTGTCCAACCCTCTGTAGAAACTGTGGGAATATTAAACAGATTTTGTTTTCCTGTCATTTTCTCTGAACATTTCTCTTATCAGACATAGAATTGAAAGCAGAATGGGAGGCAGTTTGACTAACAGCTGAGCATCATTCAATTGGTGATGTATCCTTTTACTTCCCATTAACGCAGGAGGGCAGTGCATCTGACAGGTGGATGTGTTGGACAACTAATAACTAGAGCCGGGGACAAGTCATGGGTTGAAACTGCAAAGAATAGATGTAATCACTGCCAGAAATCCTAAATGGTGAGAGTTGTACAAATGACCAAGAGGAAATGATGAGTACAACTCCAAGCATAAACTAGGAGAAAGATGAAGAGTGCACATCTAGTGGAAGAAATGTGCAGATTAGAACATATGATGTGAAAGCATGTCCAATGAGTATTTTTAGGTTTCATTGAAAAGTAATGATGCCTGCCACAGTCTCCGGAATGAATGCTAGAAACGGCTCTGAAGTAACAGAGCATAGTTCAGTGCATAGTTAGGTAGCAGAGAGAGAGACAATGGAGAGAGGGGATTGGTCTGCATTGGTAATTGGAAGGCGATGAAGAAAGCCAAGTTAAATTGAGGACAGGAAAGTATGAATTGGGAGAATGGAATGTCTCTGAAAGGGTAGGGTGTTGGGGGGTCAGTGACAATGTCTCTGCAACAGCAGAGTGTGTTTTTGCATGAGGGCAGTCAAATGTGGCTTTGTGACTATTGAAATAATACATGAGGGGGAATGAAATCCTGCCAAAAATCCAAATTATACTTTAATCTAAAAAAGAAATGAATTATAAACTGCTAAAACAAAAGTATCTGAAACTAACCAGAATGAATAATGTTTTATGAAAAAGATCCAAAAACTATTTCAAGAGGGAATGTCTTAAGCCCACCAAATTTATGATGCGAACATTTGACTAATTTTTTTTTCTGAAAATACATCAATTTTCAAAGCGATGTTATTGCCAGCGGAACTTGGACCCAGGTTGTCTGGCCCAGAGATAGGGACATTACCACTGCACCACAACAGTCCCCAGTTTGCTTCAGTCACAGGGGTTGCTATACCATGTGGCATTTTAATGATTTGTTTTCTGGTAGAGCAGCAATGCAGCATTTCACTGTGTGCTACCTTTGATCTAGGTGTGAAACCATTGCAAATAAACAAGAAATCTAATCTGACTAGGACCAAATCTTCCTCACAAATTGGCTCTGGGACATTAACCTGTAAGACATTAATTTTTTTTCAAAACTAGAAGTTGAATTCTGTCAAGCTGTGCTCCTACTTTTGCAGCAATGTCTAACAGTGAAACACTGAATTAAGGCCAGAGGGCAAGCCAGCAATCCACAGGGCTCCTGATTTAGCCAATTCATTATAATCACCTTGGGCAAGTTGACCCCTATACTTAACTCTCTCTGGTCCACACTCCCACCAAACAAAGCTTCACATCAACTGCTTCATTGTGCAAGATTCACTGTGATAATGCAACCTCTCCACTCAAACCGCCTCACTTACAAAAATATAATTTCTGCCTCTCCACTGAAACCTAGTCTTTGAAAAAAATACACTTTGTAGCTTCACTTCTCCACCAACACAGCTTTCTTTTAAAAATATTATTGCCTTTTTCTCTTATTGACATTTTTCCAGAAAGATCAGAAGTTGCGTGTATAGCTAACTTTACACAACAGAAAGAGAAGCACAAGAGCAGAGACCATTCATTGGACAAAAGGGACAATAAGTTGAGACCTCTCACTGAATGTGTCCATTTTTGGTCCCAAGTTAATCTCATATTCTTGTTTGGTCACATATCATTTTCCTTCCCAGTGGGCGGCACGGTGGCACAGTGGTTAGCACTGCTGCCTCACATCGCCAGTGACCGGGGTTCAATTCCCGCCTCAGGCGACTGACTGTGTGGAGTTTGCATGTTCTCCCCGTGTCTGCGTGGGTTTCCTCCGGGTGCTCCGGTTTCCTCCCCCAGTCCAAAGATGTGCAGGTCAGGTGAATTGGCCATGCTAAATTGCCCATAGTGTTAGGTAAGGGGCAAATGTAAGGGTAGGGATATGGGTGGGTTTCGCTTCGGCGGGTCGGTGTGGACTTGTTGGGCCGAAGGGCCTGTTTCCACAATGTAAGTAATCTAATCTAATCTAATCTAAACTTGAACTTGGACATGTCAGAGATAGCATAGTAAACAGAATGCAGAACGACTGATGTGTGCAGGTTATTAAGGTGGGAAGCACATTGTGTGTACTCCATCTGCATGATGTCCAGGTGTGAGATGACAGTGTAACCAGACACTACAGTTAGAAGTTCAAAAGTGACCCCATCATTCTCGATGCAGACTGTGTAGTTTACGCACAGAATTAGAGTCAGTGTTAGTCTTTTGTAATTATATTGTAATCCCAACTCATCATATCTGATCTTTAAATTGTTTGATTTTTAGCTTGTCCATCCACTAGCTGTGCGTCCAGTTTGTCACTTGCAGATTGAAGGATTTGCCATCAGGAAGCATTATGGGAAGGAAGTACCTGATTGGCTTATGCTTCAGCAGATCCTTTCAAAACCAGCCAGCATTGTGCTCTCATTGGCTCTCCAGTCAGCAGGCAAGTCCACAGATACCTCAACAAAATTTCATTCCAATATTCACTCCACTAATGCAGTGATAGCATCACTAGTTTTATTTTGATTTGCTATTGTTGCTCCTATTGTTACCACATAATTACAGGATCAAGCTGCAGCTTAGCATGTTATCTCTTGGCATTCTTCCTGGCAATGTGCTATTCCTCTTAACTTTTATAACACCACATTTTAGTTCAGTTTAAATCAGTTACACACAATTTTTTTTAACAAATGGTACCCACTCCCATTTTAAGATACCTTAATTACTATTGCTTTGAAATAATTCCACAGGCCGGTATCCGACCACCAAGTCACCCTTTATTTCCATGTGCAGAGCCCTTCACAGTGATCCAGCTCCCACAGAGAGCTCTGAGAATGACTAGAACCTCTGACACTCCTGTTCATATGTCAACAAGGGCTCCCTGATTGGACCAGATTAACAGCCCCAGTCAGGGAACTCATTCTATAAGAATTAGAATTAGTTTTATTGTCACAGATACTCAAATGAGTACAGTGAAAAGTTTAGAAGTCACCACTTAAAGTACCATCTTAGGTACAAAGGTACCTAGGCAAAGCTTCTTCAGTTACAAGATCTTAGAAAATGAAGAAATAAAAAGTCCAACATTGCATAAATAAAAGTTGAGAACTGTTGTCTTCCAACCCAGTTATCACTAGCACCTAGCCTCCAGTGGGCCTTGGCTCCAGATCGCGCTGGGCTTCACCTCAAAGTTCCCTCTGGAACCACCTCAAAACCAGGAGACCATGCCAGGCCCAGAAACCATTGCATACTGCTGAAACTCCACTACCGCAGGCCAGGAGGTCGCCACGCTTTTGTCGTGTCTGTGCTGAGGCTGGGAATCATCAGAAAGAGAGGAAGAAGAAAAAAAGAGAACATAAAAAGAGAAGAGAAAGAAAAAGAATGGATGGAGCCAATGAGCTCCCGCTGGAGCCTCCTACTCTGCCGCCATCTTGTCCACCTGGCTGATATTACAATCACTATAGCTTCCTTGCCACAATTGGCCATCCCTATTTAACCTTGAGCAGGTGAGTTACCACCTTCTTGAACCTCTGCGCTCCGTTTGTTGTAGGTTATCCAGGTTATTACAGGGAAAAGTTCCAGGTGACCTAGCATTAGTGAAAGAGTAGCAATATCGACCCAAGTCAAGATGGTGTATAACCTGGAGAAACTGTAGGGTTGTAGGTTCCTGTATGTCTGCTGGCAGAGGTGATAGAAATTATGGATTTGGAAGAAGCCATCAAAGGAGCCTTGGATAGTGAATAATGGATAGGCTCTATTACCTAGAAGGAAGAGGGCATGAGCCTACCATCACCTCCAAGATTCCCGCCGAGTCGAACACCTTGCTAACTTCAATATGTATAAATCATTGTTTCTGATGGTCCTTAACTTCCTACCTGGCAACAATGTGGAAGCATGCTCAAAATGTAACCATTCAAGAAGAAGGCCTATAATCAGCATATTCAATCAGCTAAGGATAAGGTATTAATGCTGGTCATGCCAGCAACTCCCACAACGCATGAGTAATTATATTAAAATGCCCTGGCATGCGTGGGACCTGGGGCTGTCATAAATGCAGAAGGAGCTGGTGTTTGCAGACATTCAAACAAGTTCACCCTCTGCATTAATGATGTACATCTCTCGAAAACTCAGCAGCATGTGAAAGGAACATCACTGCTTCCCTGATTATGAATGTAAGTTTGTGAACTGACACTTAAAAATTGTTTCTGAATACAAGTAATATTAGGAAGTTAGTAAAGCTTTGATGGATCCAGGTGAGAACCTTCCTGTGACATTTTTGTGCTCTGCCAAAATGGTCACTTTTTGGTTTCTGCATGAATTTAAACTGCCTGAACTCCCAGAATGTCTACTGTCACAATAACATTGCATGGACTCTAAGCTTCACATTAACCAAACGATTTATGATTTAGCACTAGACAGACCTGCTAAAGTGGATCACAAATGGCTGTGGCTTTCAATGTTATATGTTGTGTCCCAATTCGTGAGTTCAACAGCTGCATTTCCTATGTTCACACAAAATATTACACTTAAACCTGGTGTCAGGCTGCGAACACTCAGAGCTGACCTTAATATTTCACAGAGCAAAGTCAGTTATGGACCATCCTCATCCTGGGCTAGCTTTTACAATCCTGCCTCTTAGAGCTTGTTTGCAAAGGACTGAATTTACGTAGTTGATAATTTGAGGAACAGTCTGTCTGCCCACCCTTTCTGAATCAGCTGTTTTTGTTCATTTTTTAAAACAACAATTTACATTTACATAGAACCTTTAACATAACGTTCCAAGGCACTTGGTAGCAGCACCAGAAAGGCAAGTATGATGCCTGACTACATAAGCAATTATTAGCACAAATGACGAAAAGCTTGCCCAATAATTTGCATTTTAAGCAATGCTTTGGGGAGCTGGACAGGGGTGGGAGAGAGAAATTCCAGAACGTGGGACCTGGCCACCTGAAGACACGGCCAATAATGGCAGAATGATTAAAATCAGAAATGCAGACATGGCAAGAAATAAAGGAGCACAGATATCTTGGGGGGACTGTGAGGATAGAAGGGATACAGAGTTGGTCAAAGAGCAAAAAGAGGTTTACTAAGATGTGATCTTTAAAATCAAGTAAGTTAAGACAAAGGCAGCAGAGTTTGGAGGTGGAGGTGGGCTGTGTTGGTGACGGGCAATGAATATCAGTTTGGAAGCTTATATCAGAGTCATATGTGAACCCAAGGTTGTGAACAGACTGACTTGATCTCAGTTTACTCTCAGCTAGGGAAAGAGGTGGAATTTATAGCTCATGAACAGAATTTAGAGCAGGAATTGAAAACAATGGCTTCTGTCTTTCCAATACTTCCTTGGAGGAAAATATTGACTGCTAGGTGTGAAGTGCCATCTGGGAAACTGGAGTATAATAGGAATATAACAACAAAAGTAACTGGTTACCCTCTATTTGATCATGAGCATTCTGTATGATATCTCTATTAATCTTCAAACGTAGGAGGAAGGAATCAAGATGAGAAATGAATTACAATTTTTACATCAGCTCTAGTTTTACTGCAAGTTGCATTACTGCAGTCCCCAGTAGGCTTTCACTCAGTTCCCCTCTTGCCACCTGACAGTGAGGACCTCCCAAAGCTGGACTTCCAGCTCTGTTCCTCTTCTATTACTTGGGTTAAACATAGTGATGTTCATCATGTAATTTAAAGACATAGGAAAAAGATGCAACAGTAAACAATTCAGTCTATTGAGCCTGCTCTGCTATTCAATTTGATCATGGATAATCTTAACTTTCAGCTCCATTTTCCTACCCACTCCCTCTATTGCTGATTCTTCAAGAGGCCAAAAATATCAGTCTTAAACATATTCAATAATGACACATCCACAAATCCCTGAATTAGAGTATTGCAAAGATTCCTAATCACTTAAGGAAAGAAATTTCACTTCATTTCTGTCACCCATGGTTGTTCCCTTATCCTGAAACTCTGCTCTGTGTTCTAGATTCTTTGGCTAAGTGAAACAATCTCAGAATCTTGAATGTTTCAAAGAGATCATCTTTCATTCTCAAAATCCTAATTTAATCAGACTCTCATCATGGGTCAACCTTCTCATCCCAGGACACTGCACCATTCCAGTGCAAGGAGAGGTGGACGCCAGCATTACGTTCAAGTAGCCTTCACCAAAGTCATTTGCTTTCCTAATTGTTTATTGTCCCTGCATGCTCACTTCGCATATAAATCAGCTGTGATTTGACAAAAGGCAGAGCACACTTCATTTTGGATCTAATTACCATGACGTTGGCAGAAAATACAGAAACCTGTCTCACTTATGCATAACCTATTATGAATAATATTTGGATTCACTGGAAATAGCAGTTTATCATCTGAAATTATTTACAATCTAGCTGAGCTTCCATGCTTTTCACTTTATTGTGTTAATAAGTGGCTTAGCAATGACATTTACAGCACAATAAAAATACTTCATTGAAGCCATTAGAGGTTGTGATTCATTTGAGAATTCTTTGAACTATATAGCAACACAGATCTAACACAGTCTGAGGGTTAAATGTTGGATAATGGTGGAAAAAGTGCAATTATTGACCAGTTGTCATCTAAGAAAGGATAGAAAGGGAGGCAAGAGAGGAGGGGGAGTGGCATTGTTGATAAGGGATAGCATTACAGCTGTGCTGAGGGAGGATATTCATGGAAATACATCCAGAGAAGTTATTTGGGAATTGAGAATTGAGAAATAAGAAAGGGATGATCACCTTATTGGGATTGTATTATAGACCCCCAATCATCAGAGGGAAATTGAGAAACAAACTTGTCAGAAAATCTCAGCCATCTGTAAGAATAATAGGGTAGTTATGGTAGGGGATTTTTAACTTTCCAAACATCGACTGGACTACCATAGTGTTAAAGGTTGAGATGGAGAGGAATTTCTTAAGTATGTACAAGACAATTTTCTGATTCAGTATGTGGATGTACCTACTACAGAAGGTGCAAAACTTGACCTACTCTTGGGAAATAAGGCAGGGCAGGTGACTGAGGTGTCAGTGGGGGAGCACTTTGGGGCCAGCGACCATAATTCTATTCATTTTAAAATCGTGATGGAAAAGGATAGGCCAGATCTAAAAGTTGAAGTTCTAAATTGGAGAAAGGCCAATTTTGACGGTATTAGGCAAGAACTTTCAAAAGCTGATTGGAGGCAGTTAGGTAGAAGACAGAGGGTGATGGCGGAGGGTTGTTTTCCAGACTGGACCAGTGGAGTGCCACAAGGATCGGTGCTGGGCCCTCTACTTTTTTTTCATTTACATAAATGATTTGGATGCGAGCATAAATGGTACAGTCAGTAAGTTTGCAGATGACACCAAAATTGGAGATGTAGTGGACAGCGAAGAGGGTTACATCAGATGATAACAGGATCTGGACCAGATGGGCCAATGGGCCGAGAAGTGGCAGATGGAGTTTAATTCAGATAAATGCAACGTACTGCATATTGGGAAAGCAAATATTAGCAGGACTTATACACCTAATGGTAAGGTCCTAGGGAGTGTTGCTGAACAAAGAGACCTTGGAGTGCAGGTTCAAAGCTCCTTGAAAGTAGAGTCGCAGATAGATAGGATAGTGAAGAAGACCTTTGGTATGCTTTCCTTTATTGGTCAGAGTATTGAGTACAGAAGTTGGGAGGTCATGTTGCAGCTGTACAGGACATTCGTTAGGCCACTGTTGGAATATTGAATGCAATTCTGGTCTCCTTCCTATCGGAAAGATGTTGTGAAACTTGAAAGGGTTCAGAAAAGATTTATAAGGATATTGCCAGGGTTGGAGGATTTGAGCTATAGGGAGAGGCTAAACAGGCTGGGGCTGTTTTCCTTGGAGCGTCGGAGGCTGAGGGGTGACCTTATAGAGGTTTATAAAATTATGAGGGGTATGGATAGGATAAATAGACAAAGTCTTTTCCTGGGGGCGGGGAGTCCAGAACTAGAGGGCATAGGTTTAGGGTGAGAGGGGAAAGATATAAGAGACCTAAGGGGCAACCTTTTCACGCAGAGGGTGGTACGTGTATGGAATGAGCTGCCAGAGGATGTGGTGGAGACTGGTATAATTGCAACATTTAAAAGGCATCTGGATGGGTATATGAATAGGAAATGTTTGTGCCAAGTGCTGGCAAATGGGCATAGATTGGGTTGGGATATCTGGTTGGCATGGACGATTGGGCCACAGGATGTGCTTCTGTGCTGCATATCTCTATGACTACCTAACTTACGGCAGCTATCAATCATTTCACTACAAATTCTCTTTAATTTTGCCAAGTTCATGGACTGTATACAACAACTTGAATGCAATCATACATTTGCACAGAATTATGAATTTGAACTCCATAGATCTTTTCATTGACTTAGTCATTTCTTGTTTTTCTTTTCTATATTATCTCACAGACCCCCCAGTAAACAGTGTGTTATCTATCCACCCATTCAGCTGACCTTGCTATATCCTCCCGATATTCTCTACATTCCCCTTCAAAACTGAGCAAACTGTCTACTTTAACAGCATTAGCTGAGTTTAATATTGTGCTTGTTACACCCAAATCTAATCATCTACCTGCATTGAGGACAAAAGCAGACCCAGCACCATTTCTAACTATTTTCCAACCCAAGCAATATCTATTTTGCCCTTGTTTCTTTTTTGTTAACCAACTTTCTTCCCATGTTACATTGCTTCTTATCACAAGCCTGCATTTTTAACAAACATTTGACATGATACATTATTAAAGATATTGTGAAAACCCATATAAACCACATTCTTTCTAACTGCAACATGGACACATGATAAAAGGCAAACATTTCTGCAGTTTCTGCATTCCACAGCTGTTGTGTTTGATGCTGCAGTGCCTTATTTCACAATCTAGAAGTACTCCCCAGTTGATGTGTTTTATGTATACAGACATTCTCATTCACACCATCCTTTGTAAAAAGTATGCAAAACATTGATATAATGTCTGTTTATTTTCATCCTCCATTAATTCGATCTCCCTTTATTTTCATGTAATCATTTTGTAATCATCATGTAACTCTTACTACACCTATAAAAGTCCTTATTATTTCCTTTTGTATTACCTATTAACCTAGTTCAATATCCCAATGTAGACCTTTTAATCACGCTTTCTATATTGCTCTTTAGAGAAGGAGATGGGAGTAGCTGAAGATCAGAGTTTGGATGGAGTGGTACACAGGTTTTGGAAGCTAGTTTACTTGTATTTTACACGGTCCCTCAACACACATAAGATCAGAAACAAAGAATTACAATGAACCTGCAGCTGGCATTGACCCATTGATTTCCCTGCCCTGATATGTTCCAATGGTTCCTCCTTATGGGACATAAGAGACAGAGATCCTCCAACTTTGGCCAATGTTTATGCCATTGACTTCCTTGGAACATCATGGAATATACGAGAATGACGTTTTGCTGTCATGAAATATATTAAAGCGTAAATGCTACCAGAACATGCGAATAATAGATACTTTTTTTAAAAATTAGTTCTGTGGCAAGTGTATAGAAGGTCAAGAGAAACCAGGTAGACTCTTTTGCAGATGTACCTTTTGAACCACATGTTGTTCCAATATTTGCTATGCTCAGGCAATGCAATATGTCTGGCCATTCGCCCAGGCAAGCTTCCCCTCCTGTAGGTCAGGTATTGAGTGACAGACTATTCCCAGGTGAAGGCTGAGGGCTTAAAAGCTTTCTTGATATTAATGCAATGCTCTTGGAACACTTTAACACAGTGAAGGAAAGGTGGCCAATGTGATTAATACAGTCTATTTTGGAATATTGTAAATAACTCCTCTTAGATTTGCTCGATCTAATCATTAAACCCCTTGCAACGCTGAGAGAATGCTCATGAAAAGTGGCTCTGTTCTCGCTAATCCATTAGCATCACCTTTAGGTGGCCTTTCTCTCTCTCTGAACCTGGCAAACATCAGCCCTCAGCTTTAAAAACAAACAGAAACTGCTGCAAAATCAGCAGGTCTGGCAGCCCCTGAGGAGAGAAATCAGAGTTAATGTTTCGGGTCCAATGACCCTTCTCCAGAACTTCAGCTTTACTTGTGCTAAGAACATACTTAGTGAGAGCCTCCAGTAGCACAGAGCCTTTGTAACCTCCAGCTGACCACTGTACCATTCCCTAAAGATTTTCACACCTCATCAACAAAGCAAGATGCGGAGAGCTGATGCCTTATCCTTTAAGATGCCATAAATACTTCACTCCTGCAGCAAATGAAACTCTTGCACTTTCCTAGACTTCTGTTGGAAATATTGACAACACCTCGAATACTTCCTATCTGAATTAGACCGAGATCACTGAGGGCAGGACAAGGTCAGTCAGGCAACAAAAAGTCTCATCTGCCACAGAGAAAAACCTTAGTTTCAACGATAAAAGAACAACTATCTGGCTGAACTAACGGTCAAATAATAAAGGAAGAAAACTGAATGCAAAACTAAAAGGAGGGCACAAAGAGAAAATATCTGACTTTATAAAAGTTGCCATATTTTGTGTTAATGACCCTTTGACAGCACATGACGGAAAGCTATCAAACTGAAGTGTTAACTGTTTCTCTCCCCAGTGTCACTGCCTGACCTGCTATGTATATCTAGCATTTTCTGATTTATTTTTCAAGTTTCCAACATCTGCACTAATTTTGTATTTCTATCATGTTCTCTCTTAAGGTGACATCTGAGGGCTGCAGAGCCTGTACTGCACTGGAATGTTCTATCTCCTATCTGTAAATATGTACTTTTCTGCAGTGGTTGTTAGGCAGTGATCTGAATGGACAATTCTGTCTGATTTATTACCCGCTTCTTACTCTAACTAGCTCTGACTGAAGTCATTGCAGAGTAGAACTTTCTGGAACGTGCAGTTTAGTTTTAGAATAAAATGCTGTCATTTCGAACCAGGTGTTTTAGATCCGGAAGGTGAGGCGTTTGCTTCAGGGGCATTGTCATGGGGTTTACAATACCTTTGTTTGTCTCCGGTACATGTGGATATTCCGTTAATGGTCTAGGGAAAAGAAATGAAGCAAAATTAAAGATTTCTCATTTTCCCCTTTCCAACACTTAAAGGGGCAAGCCATTCTTCTTCAGCACAAATAGTAATATCTAACAAGTTGAAGATTTCAGGTTGGACGTGAAATGTTAATTTGACGCTAATGTGCTTATAATGAGCACGTGTGCACATTTGGACATAGAGGCCATTCTGACCCTAAAGTCTGCACTGTCCTTCAATAAGATAGTGACAATAACTTGGATGCCCTTATTCATTAAGAATGTTCATCAAGAGCAATGGTAGATGCACAGGAGCCAAAAAAAGGGGGAAACTCCAAATTGATTTTTTTCTGGACACAAAAAAAGGTTGAAAGTTTTCTAGTAACCCCATTTACATTGAATCCCCTGTGAAATGGATCTTCTGTATATTGTATTTGAAAGGTTGTGTGTAACATCAGTCCAGACACACCATGTTTTGGTTTCAACAATGCTTCTAAACACAGGCACCCTATGTAGTGTCTTGTCATGTCACTGCACTGTACTACAGCAGTGGGATGGCTTCCTGTATCTTCAATTTCCCAAGCAGTGAGACTCCTGTCTCACCAAAGCTATCGATCAGATGAATTTAACTGAAATCTGGGGGTTGAAATTGAGCTGTGAATTAGCTTTACATGCTTTTATAAAATTCCCAAATGTACTATTTTAACCCAGGTTGTTAACTCAAAATGAGTCCAAAAAAGAAATGCAAAGCCTGCACTTTTTGCACACACAGAAGGATGTCAAACTCTAACTCTGAGTCATATTTTGACTTCTCCAGGTGACAGCGTCCATGCCGGTAATTATAAATGCCTGAAGGAGGGACAGCTTGGGCTGAGTTTTCGGTTTATTTTATGGCTAGATTTCCTAATTACACCCAGCCAGATTTCTCACCATATCTTGCCAGATTTGTGGGATTAGCTACTTGCCTCACCCCTACAGCACCCTCCACATCCAATTACTGTGCATCATTCCCGGAACGACTCGTCACTGCTAGAGTATTCTGGAATTGAGCTGCATCTCTTGCACTCATGTCATCTTTAAAAGCTCCTTGGAGAGACCAGGCAAGCACTGTCAGTTCAGAGCTGCCCTGCATGATTTCTGACACTTCTGCCTGATATGGCAAACCAGGGAAATTTGGTGCCTCACCTTGCAGGCAGGGACCTGGAGGTCCTGCTGGACAGGATGGTGCACGTCCCCCTCCTGGCATCAGCAGAGGAGGCCTTCTCTCCCCTTGCTCCTCAAAAACCTCTCTGTCTTAAAGAGCCTCAAAGATTTGACCTCCACAACCCTCTATGGCAACAAGTTCCAAAGATTCACCACCTTCGGCGGAAGAAATTCCTCCTCGTGTCAGTTCCAAAGGGTCGCCTATTCAGTCTGAGGCCACGCCGTCAGCTCCTAGTCTCTCCTATCAGTGCAAACATCTTCTCTATGTCCATTCCATTCAGACCTCGCAGTGTTCTACTGCACCATCAATGTAGGAGAAAGGCCAATCACGTTCTCCAGTGTAAATGTCACCAGCTTCTCTCACTCTGTCTCAGGTACTGTAACCTTCTCCCACAACCCATAACAGGAGTAGGCCATTCAGCCCCTCGAGCCTGTTTCATCATTCAAGAAGAGCATGGCTGATCTGTGTCTAACTCCACATACCTGCCTTTGACTCCTATCCTATAACACCTTTGCTTAAAAAGTAATCCATCTCAGATTTAAAATTAACAACTGGTTCTGCATCCACTGCCATTTTCAGAACAGAGTTCTGAACCTTGACCACAACTCTTTGTGTGTAAAAAGGCTCATACTTTACCAGTCTAACTATTGCCTGTCACGTCTTCCCTCGCATGCTCTTACCCAGCCCATCCCTGACAGCACCCACCTTGTATGCCCTCAGCACTGCATGCTCACTCGCTTGGGACATCTCCCTGCTTGCATCAGAGGTAACAACTGTGCCACCCACTTTCATTTCCCTCAATACCTAGCTGCCTGTTTCATTCCAGGAGGGAAACAGTCCAGAATTGGACACAAAGTCAATACCACGTTTTTGTAAAGAACGTTCTGACTCTGACTATCCCGAGCAGCTGCCTGATGTTCAAGCCGCTGGACTGGTATAGGAGGCTGCTCTATACTTACTGTGCTGGGATCTCTTGACTCTTACTCTCGATTTGATTGTGGACTGCTCCGAACCGTGACAAGCATTGTGCCTGTGTTAAACAGTAAGGCCAGACAGAGGTTTATATAAGCCTGATATCTCTGGCTGAGGGGACAAAGTATGAAAAGCCAAGTGAAGAAAGCATGTGGACTACAGGAGTTCAAGAAGACAGCTCACCACCACCTTCGAGGGTAACTAGGATAAGCAATAAATGCTGGCCCAGCCAGTGATACCCACATCACACAAAAGAGTCAAAAAAAGGAAATGTAAGGCTGGGATGTTGTGTTCATCCAGATTGACTCAGTGTGACTGAATGCTATAACAGCAAGTGGATAGACCAGAGATGTAACCTTGCCCAGGCTATGAGCTGGGTTTGTGTCTGAGTGCAGTGTCCATGCTGCAACATTACAATGCACTGTAGCCCAATGGCACCTGAAAGCACAGAAGCATACACTACATGGGCCAGAGATGTGCTGTGAGCATTCTTAGAGGCTGGCACATGTTGATACCAATGTCCATGAACATGAGATTCATAGTGCCATCTGAGATGCTGGGTTTTTTTGGAGCAAACGTTGAGTCACTGGCACTTACTCTATCTCCCATGTTAAGAATTCTCAATGTCTACCTTCTTGGCACACTTATTAAGTTAGGAAACTGAATATTGATAAGATTAGATGTGCCTTTAATAAGGCATTTATCAAGCTGTAATCCTCTTTGTTGGGTAACTGGCTGCAATCTAGCAAGAAGCTCTCGATACATGCATAACAGTTACAGCGACATTGAGCTAAACCTTGCCAGAGTTCTTGCCCAATTCTGCTACAAGTCTCACTATAGCCCACACCATTCAGGCCCCTATCAGATTCCAGTTGGTGTCAGTATATAATGCAGTTGGGTTTGAGGGGCCCAGAGAAGAGAATTGAAGAAGAAATTGTGGAAAATATTGATTGAACAATCGACAACAAGTCCAATGTAGAGATTTACAGGTCAGACCAAATGAGATTAGGTAGAGTTCAAAACAGTGCATGCTTGTATAGGCATTTTCTTAGTATGTGGGCAGTTATTAGTTGTTTTCTCTTATTTTTTGCAGTTTACTGCAATTTGTTTTCGTTGTAAAATGCATGGTAATTCTTTCTCCCTTGTAGCATCTTGGGTAAATTTAGAATAATGTGTGGGTAGGTAACACAGACATCTACTATAAACCGACTGACTCCCACAGCTACCTGGACTACACCTCCTCCCACCCTGCCCCCTGCAAAAACTCCACCCCATATTCCCAATTCCTTCGTCTCCGCCGCATCTGCTCCAAGGAGGACCAGTTCCAACACCCCACAGCCCAGATGGCCTCCTTCTTCAAGGATCGCAGATTACCCCCAGACGTGATCGACGATGCCCTCCACCGCATCTCCTCCACTTCCCGCTCCTCCGCCCTTGAGCCCCACCCCTCCAACCGCCACCAAGACAGAACCCCACTGGTTCTCACCTACCACCCCACCAACCTCCGCATACAACGTATCATCCGCCGTCATTTCCGCCACCTCCAAACGGACCCCACCACCAAGGATATATTTCCCTCCCCTCCCCTATCAGCGTTCCGCAAGGACCACTCCCTTCGTGACTCCCTCGTCAGATCCACACCCCCCACCAACCCAACCTCCACCCCCGGCACCTTCCCCTGCAACCGCAGGAAATGTAAAACTTGCGCCCACACCTCCACACTCACTTCCCTCCAAGGCCCCAAGGGATCCTTCCATATCCACCACAAGTTCACCTGTACCTCCACACACATCATCTATTGCATCCGCTGCACCCGATGTGGCCTCCTCTGTATTGGGGAGACAGGCCGCTTACTTGCGGAACGCTTCAGAGAACACCTCTGGGCCGCCCGGACCAACCAACCCAACCACCCCGTGGCTCAACACTTTAACTCTCCCTCCCACTCCACCGAGGACATGCAGGTCCTTGGACTCCTCCACCGGCAGAACATAACAACACGACGGCTGGAGGAGGAGCGCCTCATCTTCCACCTGGGAACCCTCCAACCACAAGGTATGAATTCAGATTTCTCCAGTTTCATCATTTCCCCTCCCCCCACCTTGTCTCAGTGGGTTCCCTCAACTCAGCACCGCCCTCCTAACCTGCAATCTCCTTCCTGACCTCTCCGCCCCCACCCCACTCCGGCCTATCACCCTCACCTTGACCTCCTTCCACCTATCCCACCTCCATCGCCCGTCCCCCAAGTCCCTCCTCCCTACCTTTTATCTTAGCCTGCTTGGCTACTCTCTCTCATTCCTGATGAAGGACTTATGCTCGAAACGTCGAATTCCCTATTCCTGAGATGCTGCCTGGCCTGCTGTGCTTTGACCAGCAACACATTTTCAGCTGTGATCTCCAGCATCTGCAGACCTCATTTTTTACTAGGTAATAGACTGCCCCTTAGACTTCTAATTTGGTCCTTTCATTTTCAAAATTCTCTAACTTTCTTAAGAACTCTGCTTTCAGTAAATTCAGGATTAGTTTCACAGTACTGTGTCTATCTCTGTTTCCAATTGAACTAATGGTCCCCAATAAGACAATTTTCCCTTCTAATTGTGCAAGCAACAGAGTGGTTCATTTTTATCACAAACTTCACTCTTAACACAAAGCAGCTAACCTATTTAAGTTTCAAATAGCAACATTCTAAATGAGATTAATTGGCTGCAAAATCGTTGAAATATAGATTGGTTTTATTCACCTAATTTGCCTTTCAATAATTGTTCAACCTGCGATTCAACAAAACATAGGCCTGTATCTTTTTAAATAAATATATACTTTCTTCATTTTTACCCTTTTAATTGAGTTGGTCTTGCCTGCTTCCATATCAGACTCAGTGGCAGACTGCAGTTGAAAACATGAAATGAAGGGAATACAGAGACTGAATCTTGCAAGTTCCCCACCTCCCTCCCTCATATCCCATCCCACAATTTAAATGGTATTCCAGGTGGAGCAACAGGGTTGGTACTTGAATTGGACTAAAAGTAATATATCTGCAGTTAGCAAGGCGTTGATTGTGTAGCATTCCCCTATCAATTAAGACATGGCACTCCGTAATTCTTTTCTGATGACCTATTGAGCAAACAGACCATAACACTGGCATTCCAAACTGTTGACCCACTATCCTACTATCCTCTTAATAGGAGAACAGTCAGAAAAATGCACTTTTTAACCACTGATGCTATTAACCTGGTGCCGGGAGGAGAGGAGAGTGGGGGATGGGATCTCCTCCAGTCACAGGCAAAATTAATTAGAATTTCCAGGTGCCTATGTTATGGTTGTTGAGTCAAAAACACCAGAAAGGGTCCAGGTTTACACTCTGATCTATATTAACTCAGCTGACTACATAAAACCTTTGCAGCACAGAAGGAGGCCACCTTGTCCATCATTGCAAGTTGTGAAAAAAGTTCCATTCCACTAGTACTTCCCCATAGCCTTGCAATACTGTCATTTCATCACACACACACACACACACACACACACACACACACACACACACACACATTTGATTCCCTTTGGAGAGTTACCAGTGAATCTGGTCCATCTGTGGCAGTGGCAGCATTCTTCAACATTTCTGTGCTTCAGGGTAAAACCAAGACTTTCTGCTCGAGACTAGGATTTAATGATCCCTGCTGGCAAATGCAAAAGTGTGGATGCCAGGTGAGAACAGGACTTGGCCCAGTGGTGATGTCTTTTTGAGGGACTGTTGTAGGGAACAGGACAGTGTTCCTTTTAAAGGAAGCCATCATTGCAGGATGTTGAAACAGCAGCTCCAGCTTGCGTTTCAGGAGACAGTGAACATTCCATTCCTCCGAGTACCAACACTGACAGACCTCTGCCTGAGAAATACGCTGAGGGAGGAGGTGGGAACCCATGTCACTGGGTCATCAGATTAAGGAAAAGTGATATGCACCTATGTCCATACATAAAACTAGGCCACTTTTGGAAAAGGAAGGGGAAAAAGTCTTATTTTACTGTGCAATGGTCACTAAGCACAATATTGCCAATCACTGCAATATATAATGGATAAATCAGCTTTTAAAAAATAAAGTTACTAATGATGTGAAACCGTCAACAAAGGAAGTCACATTAAACTTATTTTAGGCTTTATATCTTCATTGTCATTATTTCAAAACGTTTTCACAAAATTTCCATCATGCAGATGTAGAGTGCCTCCAATAGATAGAAAGATCTTATTACTTACACTCTGATTAGATCTTGTTCGTAATAAAGCCACTTATACTGCACCACAACTCATTTTTTCAACTATTTATTTTCCAATGTATCATGGATGTCAAAATATCAATGAATCTGCCAGCAGTTGAGACCATAATAAATATTGTAACCAGACTGCAATCCATCTGCTTACTTACATCACAGAGTTCAAATCACAGATTTAAAATAAAAACTCAATTGATGAGACATTCCAGAAACAGTAACATTTTGGGACAAACATTGCTCAAGCTGACTTTAAATAATATTGCTTTAATATTTCTCAGGGGGGGTAGTCAACTTGTGTGCTCCAGCGATTATTGTTAATTATATCCCATCAGCCACATTCCTTAACAGTTCCATTGACCCTAGATGGAGACTCTTAACATGTTGTGGAACCTGAAGTTTCACATATCATGTTCTGACAGCAAAGGAGACAGCAGGGACTGCTTCCCATAGGTGCCAGTGACACCAGGCCACATTGGTGACACCTACGTTGCACGAAAGAAGTTAGACACTGTACTCTGAGCTGGATTCTTGCCATCAAGACTACAGTGAATGTCTGATTAGTAGATGCCAACACCCATTTGCAGGCACACAGATGAAAGGATATCAAATCAAGGACAATTTACAGAGAGCCAGGAAGATTTTTATTCCCACAGAACAGAAGACCGGGTAATGAATGCTTGATGCCAGGAGTAACCATTGGGCGGACAGCTCAGTCATGCCAGAAACTACTGAACCAATCTGACCTGATCAATTACTAAAGTACAGGAACGACCACATTGGCATCGAACACAACACATCAGCATCGCCACGCACCAGCTGCTTCCTGGTTTGCAGCAAAGCCTTTCATCTGACCCGATTCGACTTCTACAGCCTACCACGAACAATTGGCATTTTAAAAAGACACCTACCGTGGGACGGTCGAAGAGTGTGGAACCTGGCTGAGGAGTGGAGGCACAAGCGGAGAGGAACTGCTCACACACCCGAACAATTCAGAGCCATAAACCCTGCAGCACAACCACCAGCCCAGGGAGGAAGTAGATTTAAAATAAGCTGTCACTTCACAGAAAAGTTTTTCCCCCCTCTTCTTCTCTTTTGACTGTTCAGACCATCTGTATCGACAATGTCCCGGGGGGGGGTGAAGGGGGTTGGGGAGCCGCTACCTTATTTACAGTTCTAGAGTTCAGTGGCATCCAATTGGAAAGTAACAGCGTTTTGCTGTTTAACTGGAGAGAGAGAGAGACAGATGAAGTGTGTTTGTCTCTTAGATGATCTGTGTGTGTGTGTGTGTGTGTGTGCTAGACGAGACCTCAATAGTCCTGTACTGACAGCCTTCAAGCTCTGCTCCAGGTTTCAGATTTCACAGGCAGCACCAATCCAGCCGGTGCTATGGGGAAACCGCTTCTGTTAGACTAACTCACTGCTCAGACATTCTCAAGATCCCCCGCGCTGGTCCTTGCAGCCACTTTCCAGTGCTGTTTAACTGTTTCACGACCCCAGAGGCTGGCGTCAGCTGTAGTGAGCTCTTCCTGAGAAAACAGCTCAGGCGTTTCCAGCTGTCCAGGGGATTGGAGTTGTTGCATGAAGGAATGGCTATTCTAACAAGCACACTGTGCTTCCGCAGAAATGCTGCTCTCCAGCACAGGCTAGGTGCTGCCGTCACAGCTTTGACATCAGGTTTAAAACTTTTGCAAAATAAATGTTGAGAGTGGTTAAGAATGCTCTTGCTGTTTTAAAACAGTTTATTTTTAATGGGCAAACCAGGCAAAAATATTTAGTTATGACAGCTATTTGCTCTGAAGTTTTTCTCTCTGGTTTGGTATGTAATTGTAGCTTGGACACAATCTTGTCTGTACTTCCTCAGTTTGATGTATACCTCCAGCATTTTCAAGCTAATTTCAGACGTTCCAACATCGACCCGTAGCATTTTGTACTTTTTCTTTAGAAAGGGAATTGTAAAGGGAATAAGCATTGTTACATCTTCCTTAAACATTAGACTCCGAAAACAATCATACTTTCTGTTCACATCTATATCTTCATTTCCAGACCAGGACAGTATGGGCCTGGAACTCAATGTCAAACGTTTTTTTCGCACTTTGCAAATAAAACTATATACATTTATTTTTAAAATTACGATAATTTTAGTTGTCCTAAATTCCTTCAGTTCGGATTCAGATCTTTGTTGTGTGGTATTGAGACACTGATCACAAGGTAGTGGCACCTGGTCCATGGATAATCAATTGGAATAATACTGTAACCAGAACTGCATGGACATCACCCAGCAACATTATTTCCATCAACCCGCAGAAATCGAAGGAACTGTCCTTCCTTAAAGCATACATCGTTAACCAGTTTGTCAAGAAACAGGGAAACACATCAATGGGCAAAAGAGCCAATCAATACTCCTTGATCACAAACATCCCAGTCTGACCTGACACAAATGATTTGACTTTGGATCAAATTATACTTTTTTTAAAATGCTGCTTTCAGTACATCAAAGTCCCCTTTCATTTTGTTTTGACTGTACAACTCACTGGGCCAGACTTATCATCTATCTATAAATGCTCTTGAGAAAGTATTGGCCTGCTACCTTATTGAACCATTGCAATCCATGGGGTGTCAGTGCACCAACAGTGTCATAGAGTCATAGAGATGTACAGCATGGAACCCGTCCATGCCGACCAAATATCCCAACGCAAACTAGTCCCACCTGCCAGAACCCGGCCCATATCTCACCAAACCCTTCCTGTTCATATACCCATCTAAATGCCTCTTAAATGTTACAATTGTACCAGCCTCCACCACTTCCTCTGGCAGCTCATTGCATACACGTACCACCCTCTGCATGAAAAGGTTGCCCCTTAGGTCTCTTTTATATCTTTCCCCTCTCACCCTAAACCTACGCCCTCTAGTTCTGGACTCCCCGACCCCAGGGAAAAGACTTTGTTTATTTATCCTATCCATGCCCTTCATAACTTTGTAAACCTCTATAAGGTCACCCTTCAGCTTTCAATACTCCAGGGAAAACAGCCCCAGCCTGTTCAGCCTCTTCCTGTTGCTCAGATCCTCCAACCCTGGCAACATCCTTGTAAATCTTTTCTGAACCCTTTCAAGTTTTACAACATCTTTCCAATAAAAGGAGACCAGAATTGCACGCGATATTCCAACAGTGGCCTAACGAATGTCCTGTACAGCCGCAACATGACCTCCCAACTCCTGTACTCAATGCTGTTAGATGGGATGGTCCAGGTTTCTGATTCATCAATAATGATATGGTTCCAATTAAGGACAGTGCATGGTTTGATAGCAAATTAGTGGCATTCCTTTACATCTGCTGGAAGTTGATGGTAATGGATTTGAAAAATGCTGGTGAAGGATTCTTCTCAGGTTATTCCCTACATCTTTTATGTAAAACAATCATGAATGTTATTCAGGTCTTTCTGCATTTGCATAGGGACTGCTTCAGCAAATGCTGCTGAAGGTTGTGCAATAATCAGCATACATCCTTGTTTCTGATCTTGTCAGGTAGAGAAGATTACTAATGAAGCAGCTGATGGTTGGGCCTAGGACACTATCCTGAGGAACTCCTACCCCTGAGGACCTCTTACCTTCAATAACTACAACCATCTTCATTTGTTCTAGACGTGGCTCCACGTGATGGAGATTTTCTCCCTGATTCTTATTGACTTAAATTTTGCTAGGGCTCTTAAATCCAATAGTCAAATGTTGCCTTATTGCAATGACAATTATTCACATTTTCCTTTTTGAATCCCATGTTTTGAATCAAGGCTGTAAAGAGGTCAGGAGCTGAGTAACATTGGCAAAATCCAAAATGAGCATCATTAAGCAAGTTATTGGAATGTATATGTCTCCTGATAGCTCACTGACAATCCCTTTCCATCACTTTGCTCATGTTTGATGGGCAATAATTAGTCAGATATAACCGGTGTTTGTGTACAAGGCATATCTGGATATTTCCTCCCATTATTGGGGGGAAAGTCAGTGTTGTAGTTGCACTAGAACATCTTGGTAAGGGGAACAGAATTCTTCAATAACATTGTTGGGCCATTGTCAAGATCCATAGCCTTTGTTGCTTACAGTGCTTTCAGCTGTTTCTTGGTATCACATGGTGTGATTTGCATTCACTGAAGTCTGGCATCTGTGATCCTGGGGAGATCGATCATCCACTCAGCACTCCTGGTTAAAGATTGCAGAAATGCTGCAGACTTGTCTTTTGTAATGATGTACTGGGTTTATATTCAGGATGGAGATATTTGTGCAGCCTTCTCCTTTGGGATATTTGTTTAATTGTACACCCCCATTCACAATTCAATATTGCAGGGCCTAACCCTAACCCTATTGCAGAGCTTAGACCTGAACCTTTGGTTATGAATATTTTAGCTTTTGTGGATTCTGCTATTTGTCAGGCAACGAGCTCTGTGTTTGAGCCTGACTGGATTGACACCTGATTTTTAGGTATGCCTGGTGCTGTCCTGAGATGATCTCTGGCGTTCTTCATTGAACAAGGAGTGATCTCTTGATGGTAATGTCATAGTGGTGGATGTGCCAGGCCATGAGGTTCCAGCTTGCGGCTCAATCCAACTCTGTAGCTGCTGATGGCCCATAGCGCTTCATGAATGCTCAATTCTGAGTTGCTGGATCTGTTTTGAATTTATGCAATTTAGCACAGTAGTGTGGCGAAAAAAAAGGAGCTCATCCTCAGTATGAAAGGGCAACTTTACAAGAAGTGTATGATTGTCACTCATAGGTACATTTTCATGGGCTGATGCATCGTTACCAAGTAGATTGGTGAGGACAATATCAAATAGGTTCTTCTGTCTTATTGGTTCCCTCAATGTCTGCTGTAGATGAAGTCCAGCAATCAGGTATGTTTTTGACTCGGTCAGCATGGTCAGTGGTGATGCTATTGAGCCAGTCTTAGTGACAGACATTGAGGGCCCCCACCAACACCACCACCACCACCCCCACCCATTCTGTACTCACTATTTTCTTCATCACATTGAGTTTCAATTAGAGGAGTACCAATTCATCAGCTGGCTGGGGGTGAGATACACTGGGTGGTAATCAACAGATTCCCAATAGCATATTTAAGCTGATACCATGAAAATTCATACAGTTCAGATTCAATTTGTGAACTACCTCCCAAATGTATTGCTGTTCATCCGCTGTCTTATTCGACACAATTGAAAGATTCTACCACCAACACATTCATCACTAGGTTGAAACTCCTTGTGATCAATACAATGCCTTCTGTTTGATCTATAACTACATCTTCTTATGTATTTTCAGTTTCATCTTTGTTTTTGAATACTCTATTATAACTTTATGGAGAGTTTATGACATAATGGTATTTTAAACCACATCCTAAATGTCAATTAATTATAGCCTGGGAATTTCTGGGGTTTATTCTTTTATTGCAAATCACAAATTTGTCAAAGCATTAACTAATATCATCTGCATCCTGTTTCTCGGTGGTCACAGCAGTCTGTTAACATTCTATCCTCCATTTTCTGTCTTAAGACTAATTGCCTTGTTTGGATCACAAGAAACGCTTTCCTATGAATTATTTTAATGTTTCTAGTAGTGTGTGCTTGGCTGTGTGTTTAACGCTTGTCAAAACTAGCAGCATGTCTAAATTTGGTAACTCAGAAACTGGGAGCAGGAATAGACCATTTGGCCTTTTAACCCTGTTATACAATTCAATATGATCATGGCTGATTTTCCATCTTAATGCCATTCTTTCACTTACTCCTCATAACTCACATTGCCTTTAACATTTAAAAATGATCTCTCTCTTTCTTGAATATATGCAGTGACAGTGTTTGGTGGTAAAGCATTTCACGAGTTTGTTATCTTTTGAGTGAAAAAACATTTCCTCATCTCGGTTCTAAATGGTGTACCCCATATCCTGAGTCTATTTTCACTGGTTCTAGACTCTTTATTCAGGGAAAAATTCTCTCTGCGTCTAACCAGTCCAGTCCTATTAGAATTGTACACATTTCAATCAGATCCTCTCTCATCCTTCCAAACTCTAGTATGTATAGGCCGAGCTGAATCAATCTCTCCTCTCCTGCCATGCCCAGTATTCTATGAAACCCACAAGTGCACTTCCTCCATGACAAGTATAACCTTTCTCATTTAGAGAGACTGGACGTAATAATCCAGAGATGGTCTCACCCAGGCTGCAGTAAGACATTCTTATTTCTGAACTCAAATCCTCATGCAATGAAGACTAATATACATGTGCTTGCCTTCCTAATTGCTTGCTGTAATGGCCTGTCTACTTCTATTGACCGATATACAAAAATACCAGATCCCTATGGCACAATCTAATAACTTAAATGCCAGCACAGCTTAGGGAATTTCTAGATGGATTTTTTGCAATCTTTTATGTAATCTACTGAATTCCGTTATTTAGTTTTCTTTGAGACAATCACCATTCTTTTTTTCTAATTTGTCTAAATCTGACCACATCACATAAGCAGTCAGTAAATTATCTTTTGGACAAAGTTTGTTCATCAAAGTGAATAATTTGACCAAACCTTCACCCATATCCAAATCATCTGTCCTGAAAATGACTTACTTTCTATCCTGTTCTTGTATGATAGTGAAACAGCAGGCTTCTGCCTTGTTTTTCCTTTGGTAAATAAGTAATATGGGTCCACATGGTTAATTCATCCTTCCATTGGCTACAAGGTTCACATTCAAAAACAATAGTATGTAATCATATCCTGATACTATATTCGGCCATTTTCTCTGAAGTTTTCTCTAAATTACTGTTTGTTTAAAATAATGCTTACATTTTCATTCTTTGAGTTACAAACAGCTGACCATCCTTTATTATTACTAACAGACACCAAAGACAGGAATTGTAAAGCCTGCACCCACACCTCCCCCCTCACCTCCATCCAAGGCCCCAAAGGAGCCTTCCACATCCCCCACAGTTTCATCTGCACTTCCACACATCATTTATTGTACCTGTTGCTCCCGATGTGGTCTCCTCTACACTGGGGAGATCTGACGCCTTCTCACAGAGCGCTTCAGAGAACATCTCTGGGACACCCGCACCAATCAACCCCACCACCCTGTGGCCGAACATTTCAACTCCCCCTCCCACTCCACTAAGGACATGCAGGTCCTGGGCCTCCTCCGCCGCCACTCCCTCACCACCCGATGCCTCATCTTCCACCTTGGGACCCATCAACCTCATGGCATCAATGTGGACTTCACCAATTTCCTCATTTCCCCTCCCCCACCTTACCCCAGTTCCAACTTCCCAGCTCAGCACCATCCTCACGACTGGTCCCACCTGTCAATCTTCCTTTCCACCTATCCACTCCAACCTCCTGTCTGACCTATCACCTTTACCCCCACCTCCATCCACCTATTGCACTCTCAGCTACCTTCTTCCCAGCCCCATCCCCCTCCCATTTATCTCTCCACCCCTGAGGCTTCTAGCCTCATTCCTGATGAAGGGCTTTTGCCCGGGACATCAATTTTCCTGCTCCTTGGATGTTGGCTTTTCCAGCACACTCTAATTTTGACCCCAAAGACCAAAGGTTGGTTGGACAATGTCCATATATATTCTGGTCAGAGTTCTATCTTGTTTCCAACATATATACACCCAATCAAATACTCACCAAATTACCTTCGACTGACATGTAACCATCACCCATTTCCTAATTCCATTTGACCTCATATATCTCTGACAAACCCTACTAGATAATAACACAGGTGCATATAGGCAAGTACATCCCAATGTAGAGCTTGTGCAATAATCACTTGTTTATCTTTGAACATTACATACCTAAAGAGATCTAATTCACTCTGAAGAAGCAGCTAGCTCAGAGATGTGTTGAATAAATCTGAGCCACCCAGTGATGAAGCTGTTGCCACTGGACATTACCAAGCATAGCTTTGCTGAAGTTGCTCACCTTGGCTGCAACTAAAATAAATGAGTTTGATGTGGAGTCAAACTTCCCAGTCAGATTCAATAATATTCATTTGTAGCTCTGGAGGAATAGATTTGTTTCCAGCAAGATTTGGAAGTCAACTAAGAATATTAAGAATAGTCAACAGTGAGCCTTTTTTGGACCCTGTGTCAAAGTCATACTCTTGGATCTTTGCAAGTAGATGTTATAGTCATGGAGTTGCACTTGCCAGGTCATTTCCAAAGGTTTATAAACAATTACAGAACAATCTCGGTTATTCCAACATCAATTATCTGAATTTCGGATTATCCGAACAAGATCTCAAGGTCCCAGTATGGCTTCCTTTGTTTGTAATCAGATCAGTTATCAAAACAATCAGTTACCTGAACAAAATACTCCCCGCCCATCTTGTTCAGATAATTAAGCTTGTTCTGTAAATGTTTACCAAACAGGTACGTATGAAATCGTTGTATTCTGAATTTGGTTATAAAGAAGATTCTTTTCACATTCAAACTATTAACTTTGTTTCTGTCTCTACAGACACTGCCAGACCTGCTGAGTGTCTCCAAAATGTTCTGCTTTGACATGGTAGAGTGGGAACGTCCTTTCAACTACCCCGAAGGGTAAAGTTCTGTATCACTAGACCTTCCCTAGAAAACAGGTAAAAGCAAAGTCATCACATGAAATGAAAGTGCTATAACCTTTCTGATTGTTTGGGAGCTCTTGATTTAGAGAAATGTCTGACAGCTAAAATAGCAGAGTTCATGCTCATCAAGTGTAGTTTTGTCTCTGCCAGCATTGTTGCTGTCTGTTCCTGCACCGGTCCAACAAAGGGGAGGCTGTGCAAGTCAGGATTCAGCTCTGGGTAGTGTGAATCCCGAAACAACTTTGAAGAAAACTAAGGAAGTTTTGGGATTCATTTTTTGTGGGAGTCACTTGTGTGCTTTAAGCCTTAACTGCTTGAGGTTGATATAGAAGTTTCAATATGAAATGTAACTTCTAATGTTCAATTGATGTTGCTTTTCACATTAATATTCTACCTTCTCTCCCCTAAAATGCATCGTTGGCATTTCACTTTTTCCAAGTCCACTTCACATCCTTTCGATGAATGAACTGCTTACACTAGAGCATGCTTCACGATGTTGGCTCACTGATCACATTGTGATGAGGGTCTTGAATCTGAAAGGTAATAACTTACTGGAACCTCCACATTACGTGCACTGAGAATTGCATGCCTCACCCAAAGCTCATCTAAATAGAGTCATGAGAAAATCAACTCCTCTGTGGCATCACCAGGCAGAGATTTCAAATCAGCTCAGATCAGGATGCAATAGCCTCCCTGGAAAATCTCATTGCCATAACTCCATCTTATGAGGTAGCCTTGGCAATATGTGGTGCTGCTGCGGCACAATTTGCAATTGTCTTTTTAAACTACCTTGTTTAAAAATTACATCACAGCAATTTTGAAAGCAAGTGTTGTCCAAGTTCAATCTGTCCTTTATATGTTATTTTCTCAAGTCTATAAGTCAACTGGAAAGCAATGAATTTACTCAATCTATTCTGATTCATCCATAAGTAAAGTGTCATTTGTCTCATCATGATTTTGGCCAATTCATTTCATTTTTTGAGGGAAGAAACAATAAAGTTACTCTCTATTTCCCAGAGGCAAGGAAACCAAGGCCTAGAATCTCTATTTAAGCTGATAACATACATTATTCATCTTTGACCATTTGGGTTTCTCTGCTTGACATTTTCACTGTCAGCAGCTTGATCTGAAAATTGCTTGATCATCAGTGTAGCCTTCAGACACTCTGCATCGAAATAACAGCCACTTCCATACAACCTAATCAAAATAATTGCACTGTAAACTCTTTAATCTCACATTGTATTACTCTGGCAAAAAATGTAAAGATGTGTAAATCTTGTAAATATCAGGTTCTTTCCCATTTTCTAATGTATCCTCTTCTGTTTCATTGTCCACTTGTTTTTTACACTCATGTGCAAAATATTGCAGATGTTTGTCGAGGTGGGTTTTGCCCCCAGCAAGATGTGGCAATGACCATGTTCTCAAGTCACAGAAACATACAGTAGAGAAGAGAGCCCATCGAGTTGGTTCTGCCAAAAATACACTAAATCTGCACTAGTGACACTTTCTCATATTAGGTCCATAGCCTTGAATATTATGAAACTGCTAGCGCTCATCCATGTATCTTTTAAAGGTAATGTGCTTTCCCACCTCAACTACCCTCCCAGATAGTGCATTCCAGATTCCCACCACTCTCTGGGTGAAAACATTTCCTTAAATCTGCTCTAATTCTCCTGCCTTTCACCTTAAAATTACACTCCCTTATTATTGACTTTTTAACTAAACGGAACAGCTGCTTTCTATTCACCCCACCCATGCCCCTTGTAATCTTATGCAGCTCTGTCTGGCCCCTTCAGCCTTATCTGTTGCAGAGAAAACAACCTGAGCTTATCCCACCTCTCTTCACTGCAGGCAACATCCCAGTGAATCGCCTCTGCACCCCTTTCAGTGCAATCACATCCTTCCTATAGTGCAGTGACCAGAACTGCATACAGTATGAACTAAAGTTCTGGACAGCTCCAACATAATCTTCCTGCTCTTATAATAATCTATACCGTGACTTATAAAGGCAATGTCCACATATCTTCTTAGCTGCCTTCTTGTTTTGCCTCATAACAAGAAACTAGGAATAGATATTGAAACATCCACCAGAAATTTATTGCAGAATCATAAGGCCGTACAGCCATACAGCACAGAAACAGATCCTTCGACCCAACCAGTCCATGCCAACCATAATCCCAAACTAAACTAGTTCCACATGCCTGCTCCTGGCCCATATCCATCCAAACATTGTAATTGTACTCGCATCCACCACTTCCTCAGGAAGTTCATTCTACACTTGGACCACCCTCTGTGTAAGAAATTTGCTTTTTATGTCTTTTTAAAATCTCTTTCCTTAAAAATGTGGCCCCTAGTATTGACATTCCCCATCTTAGGAAAAGGCAACCACCATCAACTCTATCTATATCTCACATTATCTTATGAACTTCTATAAGGTCTCCTCCCAACCTATTATTCTCCAGTGAAAAAAGTACCAGTCTATCCAGCCTTTCTTTATATCTCAGACCTTCCCTACCTGGCAACATCCTGTTAATTCCCTTCTGAACCCTCTCCAGCTTGATAATATCCTTCCTACAGTTAGCTATTATGAACAAACAGTACATTTCTTAGATATCTGACTGCTTGGTCTGATACTTATGTATAAGGTTACAAAGCGTGTATGCTTCTAGTAATGCATCATGCTTCAGGTAATGTGAGTTAAGATGGAGATTGTGCTCTTAATACACTCAGGTCAAATGCTATGATATTGACATGCTGATCATGACACATAACACAACACTGAAAAATGTGTTGCTGGAAAAGCGCAGCAGGTCATGCAGCATCAAAGGAGCAGGAGAATTGACGTTTCGGGCATAAGCCCTTCTTCAGGAATGAGGAGGGTGTGCCAAGCAGGCTAAGACAAAAGGTAGGGAGGAGGGACTTGGGGGAGGGGCATTGGGAATGCGATAGATGGAAGGAGGTTAAGGTGAGGGTGATAGGCTGAAGAGGGGTTGAGGGCGGAGAGGTCGGGAAGAAGATTGCAGGTCAAGAAGGTGGCACTCAGTCCGAGGGACGGGATTAGAAAAAGTGGGGGGAGGGGAAATGAGGAAGGTGGAGAAAGGTGGTTGGAGGGTTCCTAAGCGGAAGATGAGACTCTTCCTCCAAGCGTCATGTTGCCATGGTCTGACGATGGAGGAGGCCAAGGAGACGTCAATTCTCCTGCTTCTTTGAAGCTGCCTGACCTGCTGCGCTTTCCCAACAACACATTTTTTAGCTCTGATCTCCAGCATCTGCAGTCCTCACTTTTTCCTAGTTGAACATAACACAACACCTCCATTTCCCAAATATAATAACTTACCCAAAGTAGATAAACATAGTCTTGTGGATGTTGAGTCTCTCTCTATTGCTGGGGTTGATATGTTTGACGTGCCTCACATACATATACGTGACAGTAAATATTCTGATTCATCCCTGGCCAATACACAGATTCATGCATTAGGAATTTGTGCATTCAATAACTGTGTGTCCCCTGTTAACGTAGACATGGTGTCTTTGTGAAATGCTTTTTGTCTGAAGACTTGTTTGCCCCGTAAAATGACTTATCATGATTTACTAAGTTTGTTGCTGCATAGGAAAAATGGCCAGAGTTTCTTAGATACTTCTTCCATGCTGTAAGGCCATGCCTAGACGATTACCTTTTGCAGCTCCTGCAGTTGCTCAATTTCAGCAGTTGCTAAATGCAATTGTTCACATTGTCTCTTAAAGTGTAGCCGATAACTGTTGAGAACATCGTCAACATCGTGGAGTGCATAAATGCATTGTGCTGAAAGTGCATGATAATATCTAATGTCTAAAGCTAATTTCACATTTTGAGAGTTTAGGTTTCAAACTCGTGGCATGTGGGAGTTGACCATTTTTGTTGTGAGTTCTGTTCCTGAGTTCTGAGGAGGGGGTCACTGGACCCGAAACATTCTCTTCACGGATTCTGCCAGACCTGCGGAGCTTTTCCAGCAATTTCTCTTTTCATTTCTAATTTTGAGCATCCACAGTTCTTTCAGATTTTAATTACATAAGCCTGTTTATGATGCATTTTCTTTGAGAATTGTTTCTTTTCTGCAGTTGTAGAATTGCAATGGACAAAATTTTGCCTCTAGAACCTGCTTGAGAGAATAGAAGATGTATTAATAGTTGTCTTACCACACATTGAGAATTTCCCAGCTGAGTGGGGAGACTGTGTCTGGGAAGTTGAAAATATTACAGAAGTTGAGTCAATATCACAGATCCTGTTAATTTGGTGAGGTCAGCACTTTTTAAAAACATCCTCAACCTTACTTGGATCACTGGATTAAATGGAACCAAAAGATGTTGATTTGTCTGTCATCAATCTGACACTTCAGACTATTAAATATTAATCCTTGTCATGGTGCTGTTGTCACCAGCAGATGATGTTTATGACCATGGTTTGCTTTTATTATCCCCAGTACCATTAGATGATCAGCTATGTAAGTAGAACCAGGTCAATTCTCAATGATCCTATCTGTGTGCTGCTAGAATAGGTCTTGAATAACTGAAATGGTAACTGTCCAAATTGGCACTATCCAAACAGTGTTCCTAAATGTTGTGAGCTCCTGAGATTCTTCTGATAAATAGGCAGACCAGTATTCCTACATCGCATTTAGCTTGGAAAGGAGTATCACTCTGCAAAATTCAGGATTGACTTCACCCAACATGATTTTTCTAGATCAAGTCATTTTAAGTGAAAGGTTGTGGCACATTGGAGCTAGGCATATCTTATGCTGCCATCATTATATAAAACACAGGTGATATACCAATCTTTCAAATTATATATTTTTCTCCATCTTGTTCAGTTTCACTGGAAGCTTCTTCTGAATGTAAATACTGCACTTGCTTGGAGAATCGAAAAAATGGGTTGTGCACTTTGGCATCACCTTGAAAATTGTTCATTGCATTGAATGCATCTGAATAAAGGAACAGACTAGTTCGATTGCAACATGATTGGTCTGTTCTACCACAGTGGGTGCAGACTGAATCCATGAATTGTGACTATCCTGATATTTGCCTTCACTGATATTCCTGCCACTGTTGGTATCTATGAGGTAAAAGTGTATAGAAAGCCAAAATGAGTTTATGAATTAGCACTGATACAGTGTGATCCCAATATGCATGATTGGTTATCTACTGTGAGATGGTCTCTCGAATGTTGCACGATAAAGTGCTATGTGCTAAAGTCCTTCAGGATGCTGTATGATAAAAGGTTGGCACTAGTCCCTGTATCAGTTTTAGGTTTTAGTGTGTGTTGCCCTGCCTTTTCAAGATAGATGATGTTAATGGTTGTAAAACATCTGATAATCTTATATCAGTGACATACGCATGTGAGGTTAACAATAAGGAAAGCTTGACCATCTTCTGAAATTTGACATTTACTTGGATGACTCTGAACCTCACTCATGTGTTTGTGCACTTGCTTCCTGAATTGTGGTGTTGTACCATCTTGTTGGCCATCTGCATTTTGTTCTGACTTTATGATGGTACTGTGCCTTTAAGAAATTTGTTCTGTGCTGTTTCTCTTGCAGAGAGGTGTTGCCACAGTGGCACTGGGATGTCTGCTTCAGAAGCAATCGGTAAAACAGCTCCTGAGTGTTTTTTTCTTAATTACCGGTAGACAAAGGAACTATGAGTGGATGGAGTCTGGCTCACACAGCCCCAGGATTTTAGTTTTCCTTTCACTTGGAGTTTGGAGCTGGCTGTTGAGATTCTCCCTCTGTCACTCTCTGCTACAGCAAGTAACTTGAGTTCTCTCTCTGCTGCAAGATTGTTTCTTTCAGTGTTCTTTTCTCCTGGACTGGAAGGGAGATAAAATGTGAGGAAAAACTGTTGTGCTGAATTTGCCATTGCCAAAGGTGTGTTTATAGGATGCTGTTATATGGAACAGTTGGTGATTAGCAGTTACAGAACATATTATTTTAGTAAGTATTGCAATAGAATTAAAGTTATGCCCATTCTTTTTGTTTGTGTTTTAACTCTGTTGTAAGAATCAAGTGTGTTTTGCTTAAAGCCGAGTAGTGGACCAATTGAAGCACATCTGCAACACAGCAGCCTATGTTTGCCTTTACATCAGATAAAAAGTTAAGGGATTTGGTCTGGTCCATAACAGATACCAAATTTCCTCAATACATGTACTCTATGGTTCATGGTGCCGTATGTTTTATAGATAGCCAGAAAAGCTGAACAGCATTTGGATAACTGTGACAAATTGCTTCTGTTATAGATTTTGTTGGTTTGTTGCACTTTGGTGACAGTAGCAAGTGTGTTAGCTGCTCTTAAATAATATACTTGTTGTTGTCTGCTACATTAGTTTCATAGTTGCTTCCATCCTTGAATAAAGCGTCAATGGTATGGCATTTTCTTTACTCAAAAAGTCCTTCCCAAAGGTGGGGAGGTGATGACTAACTCGAAGAGTCTCTGATAGTTCCTCTTCAGAAAGATCATTTGCTGCAACATCTTCCAAAAAACGTGTCAATAGGTTCTGAGGGTTGCTCTCTGTATGACATAAATTAACCTAGAACATAGAACAGTACAATAAAGTACAGGCCCTTCAGCCCTCGAAATTGTGCTAGCCTTCTATCCTACTCTAAATTCAGACTAACCTACATACCCTTCATTGTACTAACTTCATGTGCGTATCCAAGAATTGTTTAAATGTCCCAAATGTATCTCACTCTACTACCACCACTGGCAGTGCATTCTAAGCACCCACTACTCTCTGAATAAAGAACCTACTTCTGACATCTCCCCTCAACCTTCCTCCAATCACCTTAAAATTATGCCTCCTTGTGGTAGACATTTCTATCCTGGGAAAGAGTCTCTGGCTATCCACTCTATCTATGCCTCTCAACACCTCTATCAAGTCACCTCTCATCTTTCTTTGCACCAATAAGAAAAGCCCAAGCTCTTCAAATCTTCTTCATAAGATATGCCCTCCAGCTAGGCAGCATCCTGGTAAATCTCCTCTGCACCCTCCACATCTTTCCTATAATGAGGTGACAGAACTGAACGCAATATTCCAAATGTAGTCTAACCAGGACTCAAAAGAGCTGCAGCATAACCTTGCAGCTCTTAAACTTAATCCCCCTGCTAATGAAAGCCAATACACCATATCCCTTCTCAACAACCCTATCAACCTGGGTGGCAACTTTGAAGGATCTATGGACATGGACCCCAAGATCCCTCTGTTCCTCCATACTACCAAGAATCCTGCCTGTATTCCTGTATTCTGCATTCAAATTCGACATTCCAAAGTGCATAACTTCACACTTTTTCAGGTTGAACTCCATCTGTCACTTATCAACCCAGTTCTGCATCCTGTCAATGTCTCATTGCAACCTACAACAACCTACACTATGCACAACTCCACCAACCTTCGTGTCATCGGCAAACTTACCATTCCACTTCCTCATCCTAAGTCATATATAAAAGTCACAAAGAGCAGAGGCCCCAGAACCAATCCCTGACGAACACCACTGGTCACTGAGCATCAGGCTGAATACTTTCCATCTACTACCACCCTCTGGGCCAGCTAAATCTGTATCCAGACAGACAGGTTTCCCTGTATCCCATGCCTCCTTACTTTCTGAATGAGCCCATCATGGGGAACCTTATCAAACGCCTTGCTAAAACCCATTTACCCCATATCCACTGCTCCACCTTCGTCAATGTTTTTTATCAAATTCTCAAAAAAATTCAGTAAGGTTTGTGAGGCATGACCTAACCCTCACAAAGCTATGCTGACTGTCTCAAATCAAACTACAGTTTTCCAAATAATCATAAATCCTGTCTCTCAGAATCTTCTCCAATTCTTTGCACACCACAGACATAAAACTGACTTCTCTGTAATTCCCAGGATTATCCCTATTCCCTATCTTGAACAAGGGAATAATATTTGCCAACCTCCAATCATTTGGTACTACTCCATTGGACAGTTAGGACACAAAGATCATCACCAAAGGTGCAGCAATCTCTTTCGCTTTCTGCAGAAACCAAGGATATATCTTGTCAGGCGCAGGGGAATTATCTATCCTTATGTTTTTCAAAATTTCCAGCAGATGCTTCCCAACATCAACCTGTTTTAGCATATCAGTCTTTCCACTCTGTCCTCAGAAGGTCAATGTCCCTCTCACTAGTGAATACTGAAGCAAAGTATTCATTAAGGACCTCCCCTACCTCCTCCGACTCCAGGTGCAAGTTCCCTCCACAATCCCTGATTGACCCTACCTGCACTCTGGCCATCCTCTTGTATCTCACATAAGTGTAGAATGCCTTAGCGTTTTCCTTAATCTTACTCGCTAAAACTTTTTCATGCCCTAGCTCTTCTAAGTCCATTCTTTAGTTTCTTCCTGGCTACCTTGTAACCCTCTACAGCCCTGTCTGATACTTGCTTTCTCAACCTCAAGTAAGCTTCCTTCTTCCTCTTGATTAAATGTTCTGCATCCCTCATCACCCATGGTTCTTTCAACCTACCATCCCTTCCTTGCCTCAGTGGGACAAACCTGTCCAGCACTATCAGCAGATGCTTCCTAAACAACCTCCAGATTTTGTTTGTGCATTTTCCTGAGAACATCTGTTCCCAAACTAGGCTCCCCAGTTTCTGCCTAATAGGATTGTAATTCCCCCTCCCTCAATTAAGTACTTTCCAATATCATCTGTTCATATCCCACTCCATGAGTATAGTAAAGGTCATAGAGTTGTGATCACTATCATAGAAATGCTCTCTCACCGAGAGATCTGATGCTGGGCCTGGTTCATTGCCAAGCACCAATCCAACATAGCCTCCCCTCTAGTCAGCCTATCTACATATTGAGTCGGGAATCCTTCCTGGACACATCTGACAAAAACTGCTCCATCCAAACTATTTGAACTAAGGACGTTCCAATCAATATTAGGGACGATAAAGTCACCCATGACAACAACCCAATTACTTCTACACATTTCCAAAATCTGCCTCCCAATCTGTTCTTCAGTGTCGCTGTTGCTATGGGGAGGGGGGAGGCCTATAGAAAGCTCCCAATAAAGTGACTGTTCCTTTCCTGTTTCTGACTTCCACCCATACTGACTCTGTAGACAAAGCTCCCTCGACAATCTCCCTTTCTACAGCTGTGATAGTATCCCTGATCAGCAATGCCACTCTTCCACCTCTGTTACCTCCCCCCCTACTCCTTTTGAAACATTGAAACCCTGGAACATCCAGCAACCATTCCTGTCCCTGTGATATCATAGTCTCCATAATGGCTACAACATCATAGTTGCACATACTTCTCCATGCTCTAAATTAGTCACCCTTACTCCTGATACTTCTTGCATTAAAATAGGTACACTTCAACCCATCACATTGGCTACATCTTTGCCCTATCAAGTGCCTATACCTTCTCACAGACTCTGCCTGCTGTATCTGTCTGTTCACAAACTACTCCATCATCTAATCTGTAGCTCAAGTTTCCAACCCCCTGCCAATCTAATTTAAACTCTCCCGAAGAGCTCTAGCAAATGTCCTGCCCCGGCTATTGGTGCCCCTTCAATTCAGGTGCAACCCATCCTTCTTTACAGGTCCCACCTTCCCCAGAAGGTATCCCAATGATCTAGATATCTGAAGCCCTCCCTCCTACACAAACCCTGCAACCATGTGTTCATCTGCACTTGCTCTGTATTCCTAGCCTCATTAGTCCATGATACCAGTGGCAATCCTGAGATTGCTACCCTGCTTGTCCTGCCTTCTAGCTTCCAACCTAACTCCCTATAATCTCTTCTCAGGTCCTCCTCCCTTTCCCTACCTATTTTATTGGTACCAATAAGTACCACGACATCTGGTTGCTCTCCTTTCCCCCCCCCAGTAGTTGGAGTCTGTTAATCCTGAAAATTATTCTTACCTTGAGCTGGTCTTTGAGAACATTCCACATCTTTTCTGAATTGTACTGATTGTTGATGAGAAGGCAACTCGTATTAATGCTGCAAACATATCCCCATTGTTGATAGCAAGAGCATTTTCAGAGTGTTTTTCTCAGCATCATCTATCACTTGTTCTTTAAAATACAAGTGCAAACATTATTTCATAACTTAGAGTTGAGTAAAGATGTAACTGCCCAATTCATAAAGTTAAATGTTTGCCTTTCATTTCTCTTTGCACGTCTTGGTTTTTTTTTAATGTGTATTGTTTGTTTATTTCTTGTAGTGAATTTATTTTTCTCTCCTTTAATTCTCCCCTTTCTTGATCCTTTCCATGTTTTCACCCCTGTTACCGGCCTCAGTCCATTTAAAACTGTCTAACACCCAGAAATCAAACAATAGTTGATGGTGACATGATGGTCAGTTCTTGTGAGAGGAGGAAATCTAATTCATCTATGATTGGTCTGGGAGAGCCATGTGTCATGAGTGGTTCTTTAACTCGGTTAGCTTGGTATTTGTTACTGCAATGACATGATCCTTAACTTCGTTGTTCACGTTTGGCTAGTAGAGCACTTCTCTTACCTTGCTCATTCTAGATTCAATTCCTTGATGGTTTTCATGGATGCGCTTCAAGATTTCTTTTCTCATCTCTTCAGGGAAACCATCAGGCCTGGCTGAAGAGATTGTCAGTCTGTAGTCCTCAATCATTTCTCAGATATTGCTTTCTTGCTGTGGTACCTTTGCCTGAATTCCAATCCTTAAATCATTATTCATTTTCCTGGAAGGTCAGTTATTTTATTCTCTTCTTCTAATGTAAGAACTGTCACAAAGTAATTATTCAACACATCTGTCATTTCCTTATTCTCATTTGCAATACCATTGGCATTTATTTCAAAAGAAATTCCCCTTGTTCTTCCAATTTAAATGTTAAAAATGAATTGGCCATGATATGGCTCAAAACATTATTTTTACACTCCTTTTTGCAATTTGGAGTATTTTTGTCTTCCATTGCTGTTCTTTACATGCATTCCCATCCATAAAGAGATAAGTATGTGAGAAACAGGGCAAATGTAGGACAGTCAAGCTTTCACATTTTTTTTGACATACAAAAGATCATAGCTGATCTGATTATGGCCTTGACTGTCCTGTCCTGTCCCCATCCTTACTTCCTTATAGGTCAAGCATGTGTCTAAATCAGCCTCAAATATATTCAATGAACTAATCTGTGTGTCAGTGAATTCCAACAAACAACAGTCCTTTCAAGCCCCCTCAGAACTGTCAATCTTTCAATGAGATCATTTGTTGCTCTTTCTGACTCTAATTATTGTTTTAGCAAATCAGCCAAACTTTCCCCATAAGTCAACTCCTCCATCTCAGAAATGAACCAGATGAATGACTCCAATGTAAATAAATTCCTCCGTAAATATGGAGAAACCCCCACACAGTTTGCCAGACATGGTTTGAGTGCAGCTGTGGCCAGACCTCCCTACTTTTATTCCCCAGCCCCCTTGCAATGAAGGTCAACATTCCACTTGTCTTCCTAATTACCACAGTACCTCCTTGCTACCTTTCTGTGATTCATGTTGTAGGACCACAATTCCTCGTGTCTTGCAGAATTCTGCAGTCTCTCTCCAGTCTGTAGTTTGCCCACATCATACTCCATTGGTTTCCTACGAATTTGACCTATCTAAATCCCTTAGAAGACTCTATGAGCCAACTTTTTTATTTCTGAGATGGGGACCAAGAGTCTGGAGATACCCAACATCATGATCCCATTTCCTACCTAGCAATGCTCTTTCATTTAGCAGTGCTCAGGTTAGTCTGGAATTGAGACTGTTGCAAGGAAGACGTAGAGCCCTAAATAACCTCCAAATCAGCCCTAAATAATGCATCAAAGTCTTCATAAAGCTCCTAAATCTGTCAAGATAAACAAAATTACTTCACTAGCTAATGGAGGACACAGTGTCCTCTTAAGAGCTCTTAACTGGGTCAAAGTAAAATGCTCTTTTGCTGATTTCTAAAACCTCTCCATTCTTTGTCTCAAGCACTAACCTTCACAGCATTTCTCTCAATTCGATGCCTTACTAGCCATGCCTTAGCCAGCCATGCTCTCCTGTCTTGTAGACTGGTCTTTGTCAATAGAATATGCCTTTGTTAAGGGTTATAAAATATTTAATGTCTGTCACTGCTCATCTACTATCATTCCTGTTAAACTATTTTCCCAAAGCACTTCAGGGATCTCAATCTTTATGCTTTTGTTATTGTTATAAGTTAAGTTTAACACGAGTGTCGAACTCAAGTCTCTCACACAAATTGATTGTGACATCATACCATGTGAAGATCACTCTCCTCTAGATAATCTTTCACTGTGAGATCATGACTGAACTTTGTGTCATTAGAGATTTCCAAGAATTGATTGTTCTTGTTTCAAAAAAATTCTAAATGGAGTCTATGAACCTATTTATCCTGTTGCTCTCCAAGCAAACCTTGCCAATTCCCATAATTTGTGGTTTCCACTATCTTTGAATTTTCATCTTCTATCATACCTGCCAGCTCTTTTAATAACTTTGGGTATTTTACCTGATGGATAGAGCTGTTTTCCCTTAGAGTTACAACTGGTCCTATATTGTTCCTTGAACATCCCATTAATCATCCGTAACAGTTTTAACAGGTTTGCTGTCATTTTTAGTTTTACTCACTCTGTTAATGTTAGCCCACCAAAATCTGCAATCTGAGTAACTGTGTTACAGTTGATCTCTTCAAGCTTAACATATAACTTGATATTAGGATATCACGTAAATAATTGTTGCTTTGCGCTAATTTATTTACTAAGTCTGGCTCATTACGAAGTCCTTACTAATGCTACTGTTCTTATCAGAGTAGACCATTCCAGAAAACTGTCTCGAATTCTACTCAAGAAATTCAATTTGGCTTGAACTTTTCGAGAAGAAGTGTGGCTGCAGGAAGTGAAAAGGAGGACTAAGGCGTCTCAGGAGCCAGGGCAGTAAATGACTAGGAGTAACCACCATCAGGACAACTTTCTGATTGAGGATGATGGCCCACTTCCCAGGGCTGTTGACCCAATCAGAGGCTGCTTAGCTCAGCAACCACTGTGATACCGGTGTTGAGGCTGCAGGAAAAAAGTGACTGGGGGCTCCATCCTGAGGCACCCTTGACATCCTGGTAGGTTTTTCCATTAACATGTCAGAGCTAGGAAGGCAGACTCTGGTGTACAGTTGGTTAAACTTCCCAAGAGTGAAATTGCAGGAATGACCATGGCCACCACCACCGCCCCACCCTCCCCACCCCCTGGGCCATGGAGCAGCAATAAATTTGGGACCATTCGCTCTCCCATCTCCACTGGGAAACTGCCACCTTTACTTGTCATCTTCCATGTGCCCTTGGCCTCTTTCAATGCTGGTGGAAGACCATTGGTAGGTTGGAATTGACCAATCACTGGTCGGTAATTGATATACTTTACCACTTGCCTCAAGTCATCTAAGATTTTCAATGATTTGGAGATGCCGGTGTTGGACTGGGTGGTACAAAGTTAAAAGTCACACAACACCAGGTTATAGTCCAACTGAGGGTCTTGGACTGCACTTGCTAGCAATAAGACCTACTCAGTGATGCTATTACAGGTAGCCTCCTATTAGGTACGTTTTGGCCCACTCTACAATTAAAACTTGGCTCACAAGGTCTTAATGATACTGACCCATTCACAGGACCAGCAGCCCTGGGCTATTAGCAATGTCCTTGGGAGAGGTGGTTCCTCAAAGAAAATTGAGAATAATCTCAATGGGCCGAGAGTGTGAGGGCAAATCCCTCTGCAGCAATCTTATGGCTTCTGCTGAGGAATTCTTTGCCTGTTGCTCCTTATTTCTGACATGGCATATGGTCCAATGGCCTGTGGCAAAGGAGGCCATTTCACTTAGCTCTAAGCAATCCCATGCAGCCGGGCTAGAGTTGATGTGCTGTCTGGTTTTCTATATGTTAATTCACACAATATACACCCCAGAGCTTCAGGTTCTCATGGAGTCAGGTATCTAGAAGTTTATGAATGACTTGCAATGTAAACTAATATGACATCTCAAACTTACATACCCTATGAGGGTTATATACTTACTCAGATTACCATTATATTATGTAATTGTCAAATAGCTGACTAACTGACTAGTAGGTTAGCTAATAACTGAATATACAGGGAGTACACCAGAGTATCAGGTGTCATGGTGTCATCCAATTGTCTTAAAGATGTAGTACCTGTCTGAGCTCTGAGTAATAATAAACAGTGGTCGCCCCTCTGTTGGAAAAATGCTGAGGAACCATAAAAAAGTCCGAACTGGGCCTTTACCTACATAAATCACTACTGTTTCAACCATCTGGTCCATACCCCTTGATTCACCTGGTCTCTACTCCCAACCTGCCTGGCACCATACCCCCTTACCCACCTGAGAAGCTAACACTTCATTCAGTTGCCTGCCACCCTACCCTATCCCCCCAATTACCTTACACTTTGCCCCTTCATCTTGCCTCTGAAAGTGGAAGCAATGGCAAACTACCACTGACAAAAACTGCCAAGAAACACAGCTCAAGATAAAGCTATCAATGATGAGCAAGGAACCTGCCTTCAGGCAGAGCATGAGGACGGGAGCAAGGAATGAATGAATGAATGAATGAATAAATGAAGTCATACTCCGACTCTGAAAATAATTATTTGAGATCAGAATGATATTTAATCAATATATTTGCATTAATTTCAAGTCCTATTGCAGGGCAGCACGATGGCTCAGTGGTTAGCACTGCTCTCTCACAGTACCAGGAACCCAGATTTAAACCTAGCCTTGGGCTAGGAGTGGAGTTTACTATGTGGAGTTTGCACATTCTCCCTGTGTTTATGTGGGTTTCTGTTGGATGCTCTGGTTTCTTCCCATAGTCCAAAGATGCGCATGTTAGGTGGATTAGCCATGCTAGATTGTCCAGGGATGTGCAGGCTGAGTGGATTAGCCATGAGAATGCAGGATTACAGAGATAAGGTAGGGAAGTGGGCAGGGTGCTACCATCAAGTGGATTCGATGGACCGAATGGCCTATTTCCACACTGTAGGGATTCTATGTGTTTTTAATTAGTCTTTTTATGCATATTATTGTCTTTGCCTGATATTCTCTTACTTTCTTTTGTTATTTATATGTACTACAATTTTAACCCATGCATTTCAAATCCCTTTAATAGTATCCCCGACTTAATTCAATTTAGTTCTGTCTCCTGAAATGTAATTAATTATTCTGCTTACCTATTTATAAGTTACTTAGCACAAGGGAAACCAGCCATTGGAGGCCACTTATCTCAGACCCAGGAAAATGTCCTAGGCTGAAGCATCTTCAGCATTTCATCAATGATTTTCCCTTTATCTAATGGTTAGAAGTAAGAAGGCTCATTGCTGATTGCACAGTGCTTAGTTCCAGCTACAGTTATTCAGACACTGAAGCTGTCCATGCCCATACGCAATAAGACGTGGGCAACATTCAAATAATAATCATGCCAAGTGTGAGAAAATAATCAGTTCCAAACAAAAGGTCTGTCTTTCCTTAACATTTAACGGTATTGTCATCAAATTCTCACCATCTGATTTCTGGAGGTCACCACTGGCCAGCAACTTAATCACATAAACTCTACGGCTATAAGAACAAGTCATCCTCTGTTGAATGGCATACCTCCTAAGTCCTCAAAGGTTTTCCACAGTCCACATAGATTAGGAGCGGAATGAAATATTTTCCACTCGCTTGGATCTGTGCAGTTTGAACAACACTCTAGAAGTCTGACACCATTTGGGACAAGATAAGCAGTCGATCAGCACCCTACTCTGTATGAATGTTCATTCCTTCAACCAGCAATGGTGGCAGTACCATCTACAAGACACACAGCAGCGACTTGTCAAGGCCTCTTCAACAGCACACCCAAACTCATAATAGCTACCACGTAGAAGGAACAGACAGCAGGGACATCCACTTGCAGTTCTTCTCCAAGTCACAAACAATCCTGATGTGCGATGACTGTACATTATCATTCCTTCACTGTCAATCTGTCAACATCCCTGATTAATCCAAGATGGCGGTGGAGTAGGATGCTTCAGACTCAGCTCGTCCACTCTGTCCATTTCCTTTTTTTTTACATTTTTCTTCGACTTGTTGTTTTCTTTTCCCTTCTTGCTTCTTTTTTCTGTTGGCCACAGACTCCCAACCTCAAACTCTGCACAGACCTGGCGTGGTGACCTCCCAGCCGAGTGGGGTGACCTCCTGGCCTTGTGTGGTGACCCCCAGCCTGGTGGGGTGACCTCTGGGCCTGGTGTGTTGACCTCCCAGCCTGGTGTGGTGACCCCCAGCCTGGCGTGGCGACCACCCGGCCTGGCGTGTCGACCTCCCAGCCTGGTATGTTGACCTCCCAACCTGGTGGGGAGACCACTTGGCCTGGCATTTTGAACTCTGGGTCTGGTTAGGTTGACATTTGGCAACATTCCAGTAAATCTTTTCAGTAATCTCTTCAGTTTAATGACAGGGCAGCGAGAACTATACGCAATATTCCAGAAATGGCTTCACCAACAATCATCAACATGTCGTCCCACCTCTATACTCAAAGGTCTGAGTATGAAATCAACTAGGTAAAAACAATGACTGCAGATGCTGGAAACCAAATTCTGGATCAGTGGGGCTGGAAGAGCACAGCAGTTCAGGCAGCATCCAACGAGCAGCGAAATCTGAATATGAAGGCAAGTAGGCCGAAATCTTAACCACCCTGTCTACCTGTGTGGCAGATTATGTACCTGAACCCTGCAGTCTCCCTTTTCTACAACACCATTCCGGGCCCTACCATTACTTCTATAAATCTTGCCCTTGCTTGTTTGACCAAAATGCAAAACCTCACATTTATCCAAATTAATCTCTATTTGCCACTCCTCAGCCCATTGACCCAACGCATTAAGCTCTCTTTGTAATCTTGGATAATCTTCACTCTCCACTGTACCACCAAGTTTGGTGTAATCTGCACAGTTACTAACCATACCTTCTATATTCTCATCTAAATCATTTGTATGAATGACAGGCAAGTGAAAAATCAAAGCTATGGATAATGATTCAAATGATTTGATTTCTCTCCCTCACACTGTTGCATCTCCAAATCTGTTTCTCTATTAAACGTCATAAGTACTTAAACAATTATACTTCTAAAGTCACTTAAAATGGAGAGGAAAACACAAGGGGGCATTAAAATTCTTTTCAGCTGTCAATTCTCAAAGGATGACGCTGATGAGGGAGGCTTGAAATTTTACCAGAGTGAAGGCAATGCAATTTAATAATATTGATTCTCAACCATTGCAGTTCAAACTGTGCAAAGTGACACTGACAGCTCCTGCAGTGTTGGAATATCGGAGCAGAGACTCTGTTGGAATCATATAGGTGGCAGGACTCTTAAGATAAAGCAGGATCATTAAAAAGAACAGAGCTTGAGACAAATAAAACGAAAGCAAAATAAATGCTGTAGTTGTTGCAATGGATTAGAACAAAAACAAATAAAACAGACATGCAAGCACAGGTCTCATAATGGATTGGTCCTAGCACAACTTGTTAGTTATTGTCTTCATAAATTTAAGATGGTAACTTCATGTTAAATTGTATAAAGCTCTAAATTACAAGCCACTTGCTTTGTATTACTTAGGTGCAATCTTATTAATGTTGCTGCTCAATTAAAGAGTAGAAAGCAGCCTGTCTTGTCTAGAGTATGATGATGGTGCCTAGACTAGAGTGGTGCTGGAAAAGTACAGCAGGTCAGGCAGCATCCGAGGAGTCGTTTCAGGCAAAAGCCCTTCATCAGGACTGAAGGCAGAGAGCCTCCAGGATGGAGAGATAAATGGGAGGGGGGGGGTGGGGCTGGGGAGAAGGTATCAAAGAGTACAATAGATGGTTGTGGGTGGGGATGGACGTGATAGGTCAGAGAAGAGGGTGGGGGAAGGTAGCAAAGAGTACAATAGGTGAATGGGGGTGGGGATGAAGGTGATAGGTCAGAGGGGAGGGTGGAGTGGATAGGTGGGAAGGGAGATTGGCAGGTAGGACAGGTCATGGGGACGGTGCTGAGCTGGAAGGCTGGAACTGGGGTAAGGTGTGTTTCTTCTCAGTGATGTCATCCTTGCTGCCAGCTTGGTATGTTTCACTACATGTTAGCTCATGTGACGTATATCACAGAGAGTCAAATTTGCATTGAATCAGAGTTCTGGAAGCTTATCAGCAACTAACTGTGTTTGCTAATATCACATCTTAGACTTACACAGTACAGGCTATAAAAATATATTTTAATCATTCAGTTCAGTTATGATATAACACACCTTTGGAGCAGGTGTGACTTGAACACAGATCTCAAAATAGGTCACTAACACTGCACTGCTTCCTTATATTACTATTGATCATACATATAGACAGATGGACTAACCTTGTATGTTAACAGACTAACTACCAACTGACTAACTGATAGAAACGTTTTATATAAAAGTATTACATGTCATGATGTTACCTAGCTGGCTTAAATATATAGTGCTTTTCTGAAATCTATGTAATAATACAACCGCTAGTGATGGACTTCAATACCTGTAACTCCTGATCCACCTGGCATATTCAAAAATTATAACAATGATTTACCTTGGGAATTACAACTTTCTTATCTCAAGAGGTTCCTGTAATACTCTATATTAATTATAGCAAGTTCAGACTTCATAAAAGAAAGTCACATCTGTAAATTTTTAAGGCATGCTTTAGTTCAATGGCACTGCATTCATTCAATAGTTAAAGAATTAATCCTCAAAGTATCACTCAAAATCTAATCATTATTCTGAGAAGTACAAGTCTTAAGATTCACCTAATCAAGCTAATCTCCCCTTAAAGCTGACTGGAGACAAAGCCTGGAAAAGGAGAAATCTCGCTGGAATTTAATATTGTGCCAACTCATTGGAGTAGATACAAGATAACGCTGAAAAATTAATTAATTAAATCACTGTAAAAACTAAAATACTGAGCCTCTTCCTTAGAATGAATTACCAATGACAAGTGACTTGTGATCTCCACTGCATCTTTCATTTGAAGATAAATCAAGGGACCAAGGAAAACATTATTAATATAACAAAATAACAAGAGACAAGTTGCCAAGTTAATGTGCCTGTGTGTGTGTATGTGCTGAGAAATTGAACGCTGGGGAAGTATAATGACTGACACAGGCAATACCTGTCCTTCTACTGAAAAACAGGAATGATTGTTCAAATTGAGGAAAATACTTCTAAATACAAAATTTGAACTATACTTCTTAGAATGAAGCATTCTGAACTGGACTGTCACAATGTGTATGTTTGAATGTATATAGATTTGATCATATATATAAACAGATGATCAAATTCACCTAATCTATGGACAATGGCACGGACTATGGATGCAGAGATCTGATACAATTTTACTGATTTGCATTACCATTCTTTTTATTAGAGGTGATAGCATAAATGTTCTAGCTTTGGCACAGTTTACATCAAATTGTTGATCGGCAGGTTTTAAGCATTTCAAATAGAATTTTTTTTTCACCAATTATCCTATCAGCATAATATTGGGTGCAGCTTTGGGTAGATGAAGCGTTCAAAATAGCAAGGGAAGCAGAAAACTCTGTACAAGAGAATTTTAAAGAAGGCTCCAATTGATAAATGTTGCAGTAATGGTGACTTGTAAACAGAGACTAGGTTGTGAACTTAGGAGTCTCTAGTCAAGAGCTACGCACAAAGGCAAGTGCATGGAAGTGCTTGGTCACCAATACCTCATAGAATGGCCCCTTAGCATGTTTGCAAAGGTCTACCAGCTGAAAATCAGTCCATTTAGTCATATGAAGACCCACAGAAAAGACTCATCCCCCTGATAGGAATCAGCATCAAACTGAGGGATAGCCAGTGATAATGATGATGATGATCAGATTTTACAGACGAGAGTGCTTCAAAACATATCTCCATCCAGCAGTGGCATTTGCTAAGACTAGAGAGGCAGATGTGCAGACATATGGTCAAGGAACGAGGTTCCCAATGGCAGAGACGCTAGAACCAGAAGGTGGCTGCTGGAATTTGTAGGCAACTACAGCCACCGGTTTGAAAAGCAAGATCCCACAAAAAAGCATTGATTTAATCACTGTTAATCTGCCTTTGGGATCAGTGCAGGAATATGTCTTGTTTTGAATAATATCCTTGTAGGGCCATTCAGTGCGCTCATCCAAGTTTTCTTCAGGACTAAGAGCTTACATGCAACATCTGTCAAAGTGCTACATGCACATCTGTTTGCAGCTATGGGTCCCAACCACAAGCAACTGTCCAGAGGGTGGGCAGAATTTAAAATGAGGCGGTCAGGAGTGGGAAATGAGGTCGGCAACTTAATTAGATGGGAGTTGAATCATAGTTTCCTAAACTAAAAACAAAGAACTTTGAATGCTGGAAATCTGAAACACAGACAGAAAATGCTGGAGAAATTTAACAGGTCTGGCAGCACCTATAGCGAAAGAAGCAGAATTAACATTTCAAGTCCAGTGGTCCTTCATCAAAGTTCTGTTTCTGCCCGTCTTCTTGGTTTCTTAATGACATGTTGAGTTTGAAATCTGAATGTAGCAGCACACCATTGGAGGAGTGGGCATCTCACTGTGCAGACCTGTTTACCATCCACTTGAATATACTGAATACCATCAAATGGCAACTGCACCAAATTAAATCCTGCCTTCAAGATTAAGTCTGTGACATTTGAGAAACTAGTGCCTCTTCCTCCCTAGCAGATTAAAGCTCCTTTGGATCTGGGGTGATTATTTGTCAACAGCAGAGAGTGAAAAGGAGGAACTGGACCGTCCAGTAGCAGCAAGGAGGAGAGAAGGTAGCAGCGTTTGGATCTGCTGATGGTGCAAATGGGTACTCAGATGTCAATACAGCACGGCACTGGATTATATGAGGGCAGGTGGGGAAGAAGGCTTCAATGGCTCCAGCTGACAGGGTGAGGTCAGTCATTGTAATGGAAGACCATTGGCACATCAGTGCACGTTCAGAACTGGCACCAACTGCCTTGAGACGTTCTGAGGCCAGGTTAGAGATGGCTGAAACTTTGCCAGGGGGCAGTGACTGGCCTGTGTGTGTTAATTCATCATGATCTGCAGTGCTGTGGCATGGGAAGGGAGCTGATGCTAGTCACCATCCAGGCAGCAGTGGCTGTGAATTTGTACACCCTCATTCCAGGGCTCCCCAGGGGGCACACATGGCATTTCCTCAATACATAGATAGTTAGGGAAGTAACTAATGGCTTGTTCAAAAGGGCTATCAAGTTTATCCGATTCACAACAGGTGCTGAGAGCTAGGCGGCAACAGTAGTTGGTCTCAGGGCCATCACATTGTTCCCACAGGCGCAGGCTATAGTGGACTCATTCAGCTCCCTGGAAAAAGCCATCTACATTTGTCAGTTGAAAGAATTTTCACTTCCTCAATGTTAACCCAGCCTGTGCCTCTGGAAAAGAATTCTATAGGGTTATATTTCCCAGGGAGCTCTCCTAGACTATATATTTGATGCAGTTGCCAGTTACCACAGTTGGTGGAGGTCTCTGTCCAAGTGCAGGGTGGGATCCTGGGTGACAATGGCTATTCCCTGAGGCTGTGTTTCACAACACCCACACAGTGCAGCAGAGGGCTATTACAATGCAGCTTATGGATTGACCAAGCTAACCAGAGCATAGACCATTGACTTATTGAAAATGTGCTTGCAGTGTCTTGACTTGACCAGCAGAGCAATGCAACACTCCCCATAGTGTGTCTCCAGGTTTGTCATTGTCTGCTGTGCATTACACAAAGTTACAATGTAAAGGGGAGAGGGATTACCATGCAACGCTGTGGATGAACTTTCAGATGATGGTGACAGTGAGGAATCCGCAGTAATTTGCTTTTAAAGAAATAAAAGTTTTGTTGCATCTCCCAAAGGTGCGAGAACCCTGCTGAGAAGTACCAGGACTCTCAGAGGCAATCTGATCTTCAATTGTTTTGACTGGGAATGAAGCACTTTCCTGCTCTTGGCCCAACTATCTTCAGCTGTTTTATCAATGCCCTTCCTTCCATCACAGGGTTGGAAGTAGGGACATTTGCTGATGAATGCACTAATGTTCAGCACCATTTGAGACTCCTCAGATAACTGAAGCAGTTCATGCTCAAATGCAGCAAGACCTATTCAATATCCAGGTTTTGGGCTGAGAAGTGGCAAATAACATTCACGTCAGACAATGACCATCTCCAACAACAGACAATCTAACCACTGTCCCTTGGCATTCAATGGCATTACTATCTCTGAATCCTACTCCACCAATATCCTGGGCATTACCATTGACCAGAAACTCAACAGAATTCAGCATATAGATACACTGGCTCCAAGAGCAGATCAGAGGCTAGGAATACTGCAGCAAGTAACTCACCTCCTGACTCCCCAAAGCCTGTCAAGCAGCTACAATGTACATATGCCTGGATGAATGCCACTCCAGCAACTCTCAAGAAGCTTGACACCATACAGGATAACGTTCCTTGGCATTACATCCACTCTGTACACCAGTAACAACAATTGCTTCTTGTTATGCTGTATCTTTTCTATGGTTTTATGAGACATCTTTCTGCTCCCTGCCTGCATCAACAGGACATGAGTACGCAAGCAGCACGTCACTTTTTACCTCATTTAAACCTTGGCCAATCTTGTTCACAGATCATTCATGGGAAGGCCAGCAGATGGTACATGCCCAGCCACCGAGGATTCACATTATGTCACACAAATGACCATCCAATAAAGACTGACTACCAGGACATCAGCACATTGCTGTTTAAATTTGGGAGAGATCCCTCAGTGCCCCCTATTCAGCGGCGACAACTGATCATGAAGCATGCCGATGTAATATGCCCTCTGGATGGGAAAATCTCAAAAAATATACATCATGTACAAAGTATTAATTCCTCCACATCATCTGCTCATGCCAGAGGGTACACCAAGGACTCACTCCCAGGATGGTAGGACTGACATATGAAAGGAAATTGGATTAGTCAGGACTGCCTTTACTGGAGTTTTGAAGAATAAAGGGAGATCTCATAGAAACGTAGAAAATTCGAACAGGATAAATGCAGGAAAAATGTTCCTGACAGCAGGGAGTCCCGAAGAACACAATAATCAAGTGAACAAAATATAATGAGAAATGTATTTGCATGTACATGTCTGTATGTTTACAGTTGTCCTAATACCCATGCTGCCATTGTGCTTTCTCAAGCTTTCTCTTATGCCAATGAGTTGGAAACAGAGAAAATAGAATCCCAAGCAAGCCATTCAACCCATTCAGGCTGCTCTGCTGTTCAATCTGATCATGTGTGATCATTCAGTCCAGTCCCCTTATTCTGCTTTCTCCTCAAACCCTTTGATCCCATTAGTCATGAAGACAACATCCAACTGCTTCTTAAAACTATTCCATGTTTTGGCCTCAACCACATTCTGTAGCAAGAATTCCACAGCCTCACCACTCTCTGGGTGAACAAATTTCACCGTATCAATGTGCTAAAAGGCTTACCCCATATCCTTAAACTGTGGCCCTCTGGTTCTAGACTCTCTGCCATCAGGAACACCTTTCCTGTATTGATATCTCAACCACACAGCTGCACATCTCCTCGGTGACCTACTCTCGCTGCAGAAGAGCAACCCACTGTTCACAGACAATAGATAATAGGTGCAGGAGTAGGCCATTCTGCCCTTCGAGCCTGCACCACCATTCATTATGATCATGGCTGATCATCCTCAATCAGTATCCAGTTCCTGCCATATCTCCCTAACCCTTGATTCCACTATCCTTGAGAGCTTTATCCAACCCTTTCTTAAATGAATCCAGAGACTGGGCCTCCACTGCCTTCTGGGGCAGAGCATTCCACACACCTGCCACTCTCTGGGTGAAGAAGTTTCTCCTCATCTCTGTCCTAAATGGCCTACCCCTTATTTTTAAAATGTGTCCTCTGGTTCGGGACTCGCCCATCAGTGGAAACATGTTTCCTGCCTCCAGAGTGTCCAATCCTTTAATAATCTTATATGTATCAATCAGATCCCCTCTCAGTCTTCTAAACTCAAGGGTGTACAAGCCCAGTCGCTCCAATCTTTCAACATAAGATAGACCCGCCATTCCAGGAATTGACCTCGTGAACCTACGCTGCACTCCTTCAATAGCCAGAACGTCGTTCCTCAAATTTGGAGACCAGAACTGTACACAATATTCCAGGTGCGGACTCACCAGGGCCCTGTACAGCTGCAGAAGAACCTCTTTGCTTCTATACTCAATCCCTCTTGTTATGAAGGCCAGCATGCTGTTAGCTTTCTTCACTACCTGCTGTACCTGCATGCTTGCCTTCATTGACTGGTGTACAAGAACACCCAGATCTCATTGTACTGCCCCTTTATCTAACTTGACTCCATTCAGGTAGGAATCTGCCTTCCTGTTCTTGTCACCAAAGTAGATAACCATACATTTATTCACATTAAACTGCATCTGCCATGCGTTGTCCACTCACCTAACCTGTCCAGGTCACCCTGTAATCTCCTAACATCCTCCTCACATTTCACCCAGCCACCCAGCTTTGTATCATCAGCAAATTTGCTAATGTTACTATTAATACCATCTTCTATATCATTCATATATATTGTAAAAAGCTGCGGTCCCAGCACTGATCCCTGTGGTACCCCACTGGTCACCGTCTGCCATTCCGAAATGGAGCCGTTTATCACTACTCTTTGTTTCCTATCAGCCAACCAGCTTTCAATCCAAGTCAGTACTTTGCCCTCAATACCATGCGCCCTAATTTTGCTCACTAACTTCCTATGTGGGACTTTATCAAAGGCTTTCTGAAAGTAAAGGTACACTACATCCACCAGATCTCTCTTGTCCATCTTCAGAGATACATCCTCAAAGAAATTCCTGAAGATTAGTCAAGCATGATTTCCCCTTCATAAATCCATGCTGACTCTGACCTATCCTGTTACTGCTGTCCAGATGTGTCGTAATTTCATCCTTTATAATAGACTCCAGCATCTTTCCCACCACTGAGGTCAGACTAACTGGTCTATAATTTCCTGCTTTCTCTCTCGCTCCTTTCTTACAAAATGGTACAACATTAGCCACCCTCCAATCCTCAGGAACTGACCCCGAATCTATCGAACTCTGGAAAATAATCACCAATGCATCCACGATTTCTCAAGCCACCTCCTTCAGTACCCTGGGATGTAGACCATCAGGCCCCAGGGACTTATCAGCCTTCAGACCTAACAGTCTCTCCAACACCAATTCCTGGCAAATATAAATTCCCTTCAGTTCAGGTCCTTCAGCCACTGTTACCTCTGGGAGATGCTTGTGTCTTCCCCAGTGAACACAGATCTGAAGTACCAATTCAACTTTTTTGCATTTCTTTGTTCCCTGTAATATATTCCCTTTTTTCTGTCTTCAAGGGCCCAATTTTAGTCTTAACCATTTTTTTGCCTTTCACGTACCTAAAAAAGCTTTCACTATCCTCCTTCATATTTCTGGCTAGTTTACCTTCGTACCTCATTTTTTCTCTGTGTATTTCCTTCTTAGTAATCCTCTGTTGTTCTTTAAAAGCTTCCCAGTCCTCCATTTTCCCACTTATCTTTGCTATGTTATGCTTTTTCTGTTTTGACTTTATATGCTTCTTAACTTCCCTCGTCAGCCATAGCCACCCCTGCCTCCTCATAGGATCTTTCTTCCTTTTTGGAATGGACTGATCCTGCATCTTTTGCATTATACCCAGAAATATCCACCATTATTCCTCCACTGTCATCCCTGCTAAGGTATTGCACCATTGAACTTTGGCCAGCTCCTCCCTCATAGCTCCGTAGTTCCCTTTATTCAACTGAAATATTGTCACTACTGATTGTACCCTCTCCCTTTCAAATTGCAGATTGAAGCTAATTATATTATGGTCACTACTTCCCAATGGCTCCTTCACTTCGAGGTCCCTGATCAATTCTGGTTCGTTGCACAATACCAGACCCAGAATTGCCTTCTCCCTGGTAGGCTCCAGCACCAGCTATTCTAAGAATCCATCTTGAAGGCACTCCACAAAGTCTCTGTCTTGAGGTCCAATACCATCCTGATTCTCCCAGTCTACCTGCATGTTGAAATCCCCCATAACAACTGTAGTAACATCTTTGCGACAGGCCAATTTCAGCTCCTGATTGAACTTACATCCTACATCCAGACTACTGTTTGGGGGCCTGTAGATAACTCCCAAGAGGGTCTTTCTACCCTTAGAATTTCTCAGCTCTATCCACACTGACTCTACATCCCCTGATTCTAGGTCCCCCCGTGCAAGGGACTGAATATCATCCCTTACCAACAGGGCCACCCCACCCCACAGACAGTCTGGAGCACAGGATGGCATCCCTAAACCATGGGACTGTACTTTGTATGTAGCAGACATGGGTGTATTTGGACAGGAGGGAGTTGGCTCGGGTGGGGGGACACGGTGGGGGGAAGGTGCAATGATGGGAATCCAAGAACATGTTTCAACAGATGCAAGGGGAGGAGGTGGGTTTTACTTCCAAGGAGGATGGGGGTTGAGTCACAAAAAAAACCTGTTTAATGGCACCGCAACTGGAGGGCTTTCCTGCAAACATGTTGTCTGTTTTCCCCTGCCTACAGACACTGAATGATTGCAGAGGCAGCTTTTTTACCGTCTGCCCCTTCCCATTTGCATCATGATTATGTATGTTGCAGGTCTCATCGTGAGTGGAAGGGATGTCTATTTCTGGTCTCACCATTGGGAGGCGCACTTTACATTCCGCCAAGTATCTCACATGCCGACAGAGGAGGCGCCTCCCTCCCTCCTCTTCTTCCAAGCATCTTGGATATGAGGATTAACATTTGCGAACATACTGGTGCCAAAAAGCAGATGAAGACCGAACAATGAATAATTTAGAATAGCCGACACAAAGGCGCATTGGAACTGTTGAGAAATGACTAAGATAGACTTATCATTATATTACTGTGTCCTTTCCCTGACCCATCTAACATTCTGTGGGGTGCCAACTGTATTAGACATGATTTCTGTTGAGTGTTCTGCATCTCAGAAAAGCCTAATATGGCTAATGGAATGGACTTGCCCATAAATTAAAAGATAATTATGGGGCCTGTTTGCTTGACATGGGATGTTGTGCTGCCAGAAACCCTGATAGCAGAGAACAGAGACCTGGAAGAAGAGATTCCAACGCTGGACAACAAGAAGAGCTGGAGTTTACCATCTCCAGATTTTAGCAAGTGCTTTATCTTTCTCCTCCCCACTTGGTGTGAAAAGTACCATGTACCTGTAGCTACTCAAGGAGATTCAATATGTTTATTTATTGTGGATTAGCTTTTCCTATATTAAAAAAAAGCACATTAGGATGTATCGATCACCATGTATACATACATACAAAAAGAGAATCTATTTTTATTGGGTGACTGAATTAGTTAGAACATTTGAAATATTCATGCAATGAAATAGTTAAATACTTTGGATTCTATTCAGTAAAATTGGGTTACATACAACCACACTATTCAATGCACTGTTATTTATTGCATCATAAATTTGGCAACTTTCTCTGCTGTAAATATCAATGAAACAAACAAGGTCCTTGATGCCCATAATCTTTTCAAATATTTTGCACACCACTATTTTTGAACTTACGGGTAATACTCAGGGAATTCTCAACCAAGATATCTAATAATCATTCATCTCTTATTCCTGGTGATTCAGTACTCTTGGATATATACAGACTCCCACATTGAATGGAAATTCAGAAGGCATTGCACAGAGTTAGAGAATGGTTAAGTCAGCTTGCAATGGAAATTTAGGGCAGAGGAGGAAGAGTTGTTAAGTACTTCAAATTAAGAAGGAACACTGAATAAATGTGCTGTTGTGGACTAGGCCAGATCACTCGAAACAGTCTTGAGCAGCAACCCAGACCGTAGCTTTGAAATTTGTTTTGGTTAAGTGTACAGTTGACAATTACCTGGAGTAAGTTAGCTAGGTTGATTACTAGGTTTAAAAACAGACAGAAAGTTATTTACAAATTTACACAACAAAACACAAAGAACAGAATAAAGAACACCTACAGAACTCAGTCTATCCAAACTAGACTTAATTATGCTGTTCCAAATACACACAGCTGTCCCAAAAAGCAAACCCCTTTAAAGAACAGTAAAAATGCTTACAGGCTGAAGTTAGCAGGGCAGGAGAGAAAGCTGTTCACACAGTCCACTGCTGAACTTCTAACTGGCTCTGGACTGAACTGCTCCGCTAGAAAGCTGACCACTTCCCCTTCATTATACAGGACACTTCTAAAACATGACCACTTTGGCCTGAAGTTTCATCTGTTTACATGTAAACAAAAAGGCCTCTCAATACCCTTTAATCTCTGTACCAAACCAGTCTAATTGGAACTGGGAGATGTTTATGACCCCTCTGAAAAAAATTAAAGACACAGTATCCTTGAAAAAAGGAACAGCTTTTAGAAAAAAAGGGACCAGCTTTGTGACACCTCTCCCCTTTAAAGAAATGAATCATCAACAGATGGCTTCATTTTTAAAACCTTTCAAAAACAAACTGGTGAGTAGTCTAAAACACACAAATACACTATACTAACTATACACATGCAAACATGCACAACCACATGCAAATTCAGTCCATGGCACACCCGCTACCGAACACCCCCCGTATCTCATTCGAGTCTCAATAATGCATCTGCAATCCCATTTTCGCGACCTGCCACATGCACAATTGTCAAACTAAATGGCTGCAACAACAAGCTCCATCTAAACAGTCTGACATTTTTGTCCTTAATTTTTTTCCACAAATGTCAATGGGTTGTGATCAGTGTATACAATTGTCTCAGGTGCATTGTTGTTTGTATAAACACGGAAATGTTGTCATGCCAACATCAAGCTCAAAGTCTATTTCTCCACCATTGAATACTTCTGTTGATGAATGTTCAACCTCCTGGAAAAATACCTGATGGATCTTTGTATTCCCTTGTCATCCTCCTGCAGGAACACCGCACTGACACCCACTTCACCAGCATCAATAGCCACCTTGAAAGGCTTCATGTAATCCAGTGTGGCTAATACTGGGGCAGTGATTAACACAGTGTTTAGGCTGTCAAATGCCTTTTGACAGTCTGCTGTCCACTGAAACTTCATGCCCTTTTTTTAACAATTCAGTGAGTGGAGCAGCCACACAGCTAAAGTTCAGCACAAACTTTCGGTAAAATCAACTCAAATCCCAGGAACCATAGTACTGCTTTTTTTGTCGACGGAGTGGGTGATTCCACAATTATTTTTGTTTTCGCATCTCATGGGGCCATTTGTCCACATCCAATAACATGGTCCAGGAAGGTCACTTGGACTTCGGCAAATTCACGTTTAGCTCGGTTTACCAGCAAGCCTGTGTCCCAAAGTTGATCGAACAAATCTGATAAATGTTGTAAATGTTCCTTCCATGAGAGACTAAAAATGACCAGGTCACCAGTATACACCACACAGTTGGGTAACCCGGCAATGACCTTATTAGTCAGTCTCTGAAATGTGGCTGGAGAGTTTTTCATACCAAATGGCACGACTTTGAACCGATATAGTCCATTTGGTGTTACGAAAGCTGAAATTGCCTTTGCTCTCTCTGAGAGAGGTACTTGCCAGTAGCCTCTGAGCCAGTCCAACTTAGAAATGTAAGTTTCTTGTCTCACTTTCTTGATGCAGTCCTCAGCCATGGAATTCGATATGCATCAGTCTTTGTAACAGCATTGACTTTGCCATAGTCCACTCATAACTGTTGGGTACCATCTGGCTTTGGCACCATGATTATGGGTGAGCTCCAGTCACTGTAACTCACTTTGATTATGCCATCTTGGAGCATGCGCTCTATCTCCTTCTGAATCCTTGCCAACTTTAAAGGGTTATGCCTATAAGGATGTTGCTGAATCAGAACAGCATCTCCTATCTCCACATCATGTACAATTAGGTTAGTACTTCCCAGTTTGTTAACTCATATCTCCGCATGTGATTCTCATTAGGCTTCTGACTACCAAAGGCTTGGTCATCCGCACTCTCTTCCTCAATAAGTCTACCTTCAGCCTTTATCTCCAGCCTTTAAAGCTGACTGTCCTTTTTAAGTGTCAGTTTTTGAAGTTCAAACGCTCTCTCTTTTTCCCTCTCTTCTGCGTTTAATCTTAACTCCGACTGTTTCATTTCTGCTGTCCTTGCCTTATCTCACATCTCTAACTCAAGCCACTTCATTTACAATTGGATTATTGCCATCTCTATAGATTCTGATGGTTTCTCTGCAAGTTTAAACACTGAGCTCCTGCTGTAATTATTTCTCATTCCTGCAGCTTGGTTTTGTTCACCTTTTTCAAAACTTCCAGAATCACCGCGTCCACTTCCTGAAACCTTTTGGTGACTGAAAGAGCCCTTACTATCCCAAGCTTTGTCTACACAACCAACCCAACATCTGACACAGAGACACTAGCACCTACCACTCACTGTTTGAAATCCCGCAAAAAGCCTCCAATCTGTTATGGACTAGGCCAGACCACTCAAAACATTCTTAAGCAGGCAGCCCAGACCATAGTTTTGCAATTTGTTTCGGTAAGTATACAGTGAAAATTACCCGGAGTAAATTAGCTAGGTTGACTACTAAGTCTTAAAAACAGACAGAAATTTATTCACAAAGTTACACAATGAAACACAAAGAACAGAATATAGAACACCTACAGAACTCAATCCAAACTAGACTTAATTATGCTGTTCTGGCAGAAGGAGAGAAAGCCTATTCACACAGGCCACAGCTGAACTTCTAACTGGTTCTGGACTGAACTGCTCAGCTAGAGAGCTTACAACTCCCCTTTTATTATACAGGTCACTTCTAAAATATGACCACTTTGGCCTGATGTTTCATCAGTTTACATATAAACAAAAAGGCCTTTCAATATCCTTTAATCTCTGTACCAAACCAGTCTAACTGGAACCGGGAGAGTTTTATGACCCCTTTTAAAAAAAAATCAGCAACACCTGATCCTTGTGAAAAGGAACAGCTTTTAGAAACAAGCGTCCAGCCTTGTGACAATGCATAAAAATAATGGGAGTAATTAATTAGGTCCGAGGTGCTCGTGTCAGCTAAGTCTCGGTTGGGAGCAATTGCACTTCTGAACCAGAAGACTGTGGGTTTAAGTCACGTTGCAGGACTTAAGCAAACGAAAAGCAATGCTGACACTCCAGGAAGTGCTATCCTGTCTTTCAGACGACATGTTAAACCAAGGCTCCATCTGTCCTCTCAGGAGGATGTACAAGATCCCACCGCACAATGTTGAAGAAGAATGGGCAAGTTTTCCCTGGTGTCCTGTCTGGTATAAATTCCGTCATCAATATTTCAGAAAGAGATTATCTGGTCATTAACAGGTATGGTTTATTGAGGGACGGGAGTTGATAGTTTAGATTCCCCACAGTATGGGGACAGGTTATTTAGTCCAACAAGTCCACACTGACCCTCCAAGCAGTAATCCCCCCAGACCCATTCCCCTACCCTATATTGAGCCCTGACTAATGGGCAATTTAGCATGGTCAATTCACCTCTTTGGATTATGGGAGGAAACCCACACACAGGGAGAATATGAAAACTCCACATAGGCAGTCACCCAAGGCTGGAGTGACTCATGAGGCAGCAGTGTTAACCACTGAGCCACCGTGCCCCCCCACGGTTAGTTCTCTCAGTTAATTGGACAGCTGGTTTGTGTTGCAGAGTGATGTCAACCGTGTGGGTTCAATTTCTACACCAGCTGAGATTACTATGAGAGATTCCCCGTCTCAATCTTTCCCCTTACCTAAGGTATGGTGCCCTCAGGTTAAACCACCACCAGTTGTCTCTCTGTAATGAGAGAACAGCCCTATAGTACAGTAGGACAGGACAGCGCGGTGACTTTACCTTACTATTTATGGCAGCTGCATGTATCCAAATTGGCTGCTGGCTTTCCTACACAACAGCCAGGCTATTTCAAATTACTGCATTGATTATAAAATGCTTTGAAACATCCAGTAGTTATGAAAGACATTATTTAAACATAAATTTAACTAAGTAGAGGGTGCCAATGGTAAAATGATTAAATTGCAGTAAATAAAATCTGGTATTTGTAAATAATTTCATCATAACTATGAGTGAAAGAATATTAAACTAAAAATATATAATTCAAGAGAAATTTAAGCAAAGTGACGGGTGAGTTGAAATTCAATGTTTCAAGTCCTTGTATCATGTGGACACTGCTGAACTCTTCACATGTCCAGAATAAACCCATGTGTGGGAAATGCCTCAGCAGCTTGAAATGTAGCTCTGGGTTTCTGAGCTTCAGAATGTGCTGGAGTCACTACCTGGTTTGCAGTTTTGGAGTAGATTTGTAGCTCAGGTTGTGAATCACATTGTAAATTTGCTCGCTGAGCTGGTAGATTTGTTCTCAGACAAACCTCCGCATACAACGCATCATCCTCTGCCACTTCGGCCACCTCCACATGGACCCCACCACCACAGACATATTTTCCTTCCCAATCCTATCAGCATTCCAAAAACACCATCCCTCTGCTACTCCCTCGGCAGGTCTACAATCTCCCCGCTATCAATTCACCAGGCCACACTCCGCAGGAAATGCAAAACCTGCGCCCACACCACTCCCCTCACCTCCATCCAAGGCCCCAAGAGATCCTTCCACATCTGTCAGAAATTCACCTGTACCTCTACCAATGTCATCTACTGCATCCGTTGCACCCGGGTGTGGTCTCCTCTACATTGGGGAGACAGGACACCCTTTTGTGGATCATTTCAGAGAACATCTCTGGGACACACGCACCCACCAACCCCACCGCCCCCCCCCCCTCCCACTCCATCAAGGACATGCAGGTCCTGGGCCTCCTCCACCACCAAACCGTTACCACCCGACACCTGGAGGAGGAACGCCTCATATTTCACCTTGGGGCCCTGCAACCACACAGGATAAATGCGGATTTCCCCACATTATCCCAGTCCCAAGCCTCCAATTCAGCACTGCCCTCTGGACCTGTCCATCACTCTTCCCTCTGACCTATCACCTTCTTCCTCATTTTCATCCACCTATCGCTTTCTGAGCTACTTTCCCCTTGACCTCCCCCCCACCTCCCCCATTTATCTCTTAGCCCCAACCCACAAGCCCCATTCCTGATGAAGGGCTTATGCCCAAAACATCAATTCTCTTGCTCCCCGGGTGCTGCCTGACTTGCTGTGTTTTTCCAGCACCACAGTCTCGGTCCAAATCGATATGTTTGTTAATGGAGTTCTGGTTTAATGCCAGGCCTTTAGGAATTCCTGTGCCTGTCCTTGTTTGGTCTGTCCCAGGATGTAATGTCCCCAGTTGAACATCTGTCCCTCTTCGTCTGTGTGTATGGATAATAGTAATAGTTGGTCATGGCTTTTGGGTGGCCAGCTGGTGCTCATGTATCCTGGTGGCTAATTTCCTGTCCGTCTGTCCAATGTAATGTTTGTTGCAGTCCTTGCAAGGTATTTTGTATATGACATTCATTCTGCTGGCTGTCGATACGGTCCTTTGTTGGTCCTTTAATTGATTAGGAGCTGTTTCAATGTGGTGGCAGGTTTGTGGGGTACCATGATGCTGAGGGGCTGGAGTAGTCTGCTCGTCATCTCTGAGATGTCTTTGATGTATGGCAGGATGGCTAGACTTTCTGGGCTGGTTGTGTCTTCTTGTTTAGATCTGCTGTGTAGGAATTGGCAGACTGCGCTTATCGGATGCCCGTTGTTCCTGAATACATTGCATAGGTGTTTTTCCTTGGCTTCTCCTAGTTCCTGGATGCTGCAGTGTGTTGTGGCTCATTTAAATAATGTCCTGATGCAGCTCCATTTGTGGGTGTGGAGATTGCTCCTGCAGTTGAGTATCGAGTCTGTGTATGTTACTTTCCTGTAGATGCTGGTCTGCAGCTCTCCATTGGCTTTGTGTTCTACTGTGATATCTAGGAAGGGGAGTCTGTTGTTCTCTTCCTGTTTGGTGAACTTTATACCGGTAAGAATGTTGTTTACATGTTTGTGGTTCCTTCTAATTTGTCGCATTTTGTGATAACAAAGGTGTCGTCCACATTGCAGACCCGAAGATTGGGCTGGTTCATGAGAAGGGCCATTCATTCTAACCTCTGCATAACTGCTGATATTAGTGATCCCATAGGCATCCCATTGGTTTGTTTATAGGACTTGTCTTTGAAGGTGAAGTGGATTGTGAGGCACAGGTCTACAAGCTTGAGGATGCTGCCTTTGCTGATGGAGTTGGTGCTGTCTGGTGTTGTGTCCTTGGTTCATCTAGAGGTGAGGCCAGTGTTTCTTTGGTCAGGCTGATGTTTATTGATGTGAATAGGGTCGTCACGTTGAAGGAAACGATGACCTCATCATCCTCTACCTTTTATGTCTTTGATAATGTTCAGGAATTTCTGGGAGAAGTGGATGGAGTGGCTTGAATCTTCTACTAGGTGTTTCAGTTTGCATTGCAATTTCCTTGTTGGTCTGTATGTCGATGTACCGGGAGGTGAGACTATCTCACCTAATCTACCGGCCCAGCGAGCAAACTTGCAACTTGATCACTACCCGGTGCACAGTAGGCAGAGAATCTGCAGGATTGCACACTGCAGGAAGTGCAGGAGCTGCAGCTACAGAGAGTTTGGGAGAATTGGGTAACGAGCTGGCAGGGTTGGAATGGACAGACAGTGCAAGAACAAAGTGAAGTCAGCGGAGTTTTGTTTTATTTTCTCATGGGCATTTCTTGAGAAGGGGGGAGATGGGCCACCTTCTTGAACAACTGCACTCTGTCTAATTTGACTTTTTGGAATGATCTGGTGCATCTTGATGGCTTCCTCAGCTATTCCAGACAGCAGGTAAATGTCATCAACATTGCTGTGGGACTGAAGTCTTCCTGATGAAGGGCTTATGCTCGAAACATCGAATTCTCTATTCCTGAGATGCTGCCTGGCCTGCTGTGCTTTGACCAGCAACACAGTTTCAGCTGAGTTCTCATGTAGACCACACCAGTTTCAGATGGCAGATCTCCTTCCTTAAGGGGCATTCACATAGCACATGGGTTTTTACAAGCAGCATGGTTACCATAACTGATATCAACTGATATCAGGATTAACTGAGTTTATGTTTCCCTAGTCTTAAGGGGAGGTGGTTATTGTAGTAATCCAGAGGCCCAGGCTAATGCTCTGAGGACATGGGTTTGAGATCTCACCTCAGCAGTGGATATTATTAATAAGACTGGAATTAAAGTTAGTCCAACAGCGACCGTAAAATCATTTTCAATTATCACAAAAACCCATCTGGTTCCCTGATACTCATTCGGAAGGAAAATCTCCCGTCTTCACCTGGTCCAGTCTGGATGTTGGTTCAAAGCCACAGCAAAATAGCTGACCCCATACTGTCCTCTGAAATGGCCAAGCCAGTCACTCAGTTGTCACTCTAACAGTTACTGAAGTCTGATAGTAAAATGAAAGCAGCTACATTGACTAAAGCAGCAGGAACAGCAATCATAGGATACCTAAGTGCAAAGTCCTTTTGGCCCATTGCATCTGCTCTGACCCACCAAATAACATCCAACCTAGACCCACTCCATCCCCATAACCCTGCATTTCCCATCACTAATCCCCATCTAGCTTGCACACTATAGGCAATTTAGCATGGCCAATTCACCTAACCTGTACATCTTTGGACTGTGACAGGAAACCAGAACACCTGGAGGAAACTCAGACAGACACAAGGAGAACATGCAAATTCCACATAGTCACCCAAGGTTGGAATCAAACCTAGGTGGCTGGTGCTGTGAGGCAGCAGTGCTAACCACTGTGCCACCCAAATGACGCACACGCTCCTATAGATCTTGCAAAGTCCTCCTTACCAGCATCGGGTACCCACTGAAATCATTATTCACTCCCTCTATTACTGACACATAATGCAGCAATGAGTACCATCAGGATGATGAGCTGAAGAAACCTATCGACACTTTCCAACCCCACATCTCTACCCCAAAAGGACAAGAGTAACAGATACTTTTGAGCACCATAAACTGTAATTTCCCTTCAAGACACACACCATCCTGACTTGGAATGATATCACCATTTTTCCATTGGATTGAAATCCTAGAACATGCTCGTGGCATTGTTGGTGGATCTGCACAATGTATAAAGAAGGCAACTCATCACTGCCTCTTCAAGGGCAATTTGGGATGGACAATCAACATTGGCCCAACAAGCAAAATATACAGTGCATAAATGTATTAAGAAGAAAAACTGCCAGATTGGTTTTGACCCAAATTTCCAGAGCATTAGTATTTTGACACTCCACTAACATTACATGGTACCAACATCCATTACATATTTGTGTGTGTGTGTGTGTGAGTGTGTTTATGTGTTTGTGTGTGTGCGTGTGTGTGTTCGTGTGCATGTGTGTGTATGTGTGTCTGTCTGTGTGTGTGTTCGTGCGCATGTGTGTGTATGTGTGAAGGGGGAGCATGGAGAATGGGAGATCTGGGGAATACTGAGATGATCCAAGTACAAAATGTGCATGTTCACATGGGGAATAACAGAATGGCCTGCAAAGTTCAATATCCCAAATGATACCAAGATGATTAAGTAGAAAAAGAAAGCTTAAGACATTGTAAGGTGCACAGTTGAGCAGAAAGCCCTGCTGAGCATAGAAAGTACAGAAGAACTCTTGTAATAAAAAAGAATACATATGGGATCCAGCCATTGTGCAGAATCCTGTCCCATGATCCTTGACATTGAATCTTGCTTTGTGGTGGACCTGTCAAAGCACCAGACAGTTGTATGCATTCCCATCAGCCTTCTTCTCGAGGCTGCCTCATCAAAGCTTTTGTCTGAACTCTTTACAACAGGATCCTGTATGACACTGCACTCCAGCAAGCTGATACCTATACTACACTTGGCCACGAACCTGTTTGGAACCCATTTGTGTGCTGTACCTCACCAAATGCAGATCCCAGCTCTAAACAATCTTCTGAAGAATGTGCATTGTCAATATCTGAGCTCGAGGATAAATCTAATATCAGCATTCCTTTTCATGCTGTCTTCCAGTGCCTGGCCAAGTTGAAATTCATATAAGGATTTCAACTAGGATTGTGGGAAAGATTGCCCTAAGGAAAGACCCAGGTGTATGCCTTCATCTTCTGATGCAAGAGAGACTGTTGGATGAGGCAAAACGATGTGAAAAGTCGGATTCTGGACGAACATACCACCATCTTCATTGCTTTCAGCCCCGTCTAAATCATGGCCAGAGCAGTGGCTGCTTCCAATGATAACAAGCATTGTCTCCTCCCTTCGTTTGTTTCCTGCCAGGTCGCTGTTGCTGATTCCTGTAATGCGGCATTTTGTCCTGCAAGAATGAAACAACTGTGGCAATCACTTTGTGCAATGTGTTTGGGTGTTACGGTAGAACAGCTGGCAGTATATTCAAGCTGGGAGATGTGGTGGTGGGGTTTGCAGTAATGCTTAGCTTTTCAGCATGAGGTGTAGCTAAGATAAAGAGACGTGAGTTGTAATTGGTGGAGATGAGTGGGTGATAGACCAGAGTGTGGTGCAGTGAGCAGAGTGTGTAGCTGGTACTACACTTGGTGCAATATAGCAATCTTGTGAGCTCATAATATTTTTGTGACACTGCACCTGAGGGCTTGACAACACTGACCACCACACCTATCCAAACCCACTGCCTCCACAACGTTTGTCTGAAAAGCCTCCTTGGTCCTGTACATAGCTTATGTCTCTTCTCTCTTTCTCCTCCACCAAGACACCCATTGCAGTTTTCAAAAAATCTGGGAAGCTGACAGGCGTTGTGATTTTCAGGCACTGTCTACCACCGCCCGGGGCAGGTCCTGAAAATTCAGTCCAGGGAATCAAGTTAATAAATCTCTTGGATATGATATTCATCCCCTGCATCTGGGCCAAATTTGATAAAGAATCTACAGATACATCAGAAACAAAAACAAAAATTGCTGGAAAAGCTCAGCAGGTCTGGCAGCATCTGTGCAGAGAAATCAGAGATAACGTTTTGGGTCCAGTGACCTTTCTTCTGAACACAAATCACTTGTGTCATTTGGTTGTCAAGAGAGTAGTAATGTGTGCAGCATACAGGATCAGTATGGACAAAACACAGGTTCAACAACCTTAAATATACAGTGGTAACGTGTCAATAATGATACTCGAATAGGAACTCAGAGCTAGGAAATTCAAATCTATCATGGCACGTTATAAAAGTAAAATGAATACATTCAGGAATAATATGGCCATAAACATGTTCCACAGGAACGGAAATCTACTATCGGGCCTAATCAACATGTAACTGTAAACCTATACAAAGTGGCGTTCTTAGCTGTAACTGGGAGATAATGTCGCCTTGCTAACCACATCCTGAGAACGGATTAAACAAATATTCACAGAATCCTTTTTTCAAAGGAAGTGTGTGGATTGTGAAAAAACTAGGTTCTATTGGATAACCAATACATCGTTTTGTCCGAATGGATATCTTTATAGATCTGTAAGTCGCGTTGGAGCATTGGAGTGAGTGAAATTAGAAATTCGTCAATTTTCAACCAGCAAACCTGGCTTTTAGCATTTCAGCACTAGCTGTGGTGACTGAAACACTCCCTATATGAAGTGAAATGAATCGCAAAGCCTTATTAGAACTTACAATTGGGTTTTTACTCTCCCATTCTAGAATCCTATCATTGTGAGGGAAGGTAAGAAGTTGAGCCCTATGTGAATTGCTTATAGATTTCAAATGTACATCACAGCCACAAGCCACAGTTATCTACCATTCATCATTTTGATATATATGGCAGATAAGAAGAAGGAGCACACTCCAACCTGACTTCAGCATGTATTCAATGCTGAGTGCCATGGGGATGGCTTGAGAAAGGTTATCTGAACAGCTCGAGCTTGGAATGCACATTAATTGAGGCGAGCTGGGTCTGATAGTCAGAATTCCCATGCAATGTGTAAACTTCACACAAAATCTGTAATGTTTTGAGGTTGCAAGTATTCTTGTGAAAGCCTCTTGCCTTGCTATGTTGGTCAGAGTGCAGTTTAATTCAGGTGCTGCTGGCTGTACTTCACATTCTGCAGCTGTTAGACTCGGCTGGCCATTGTAATATAGCCCCGGCCCCTGAGTCACAAATGTAACATGTGATCGTTGCACACGCACAAACATTAGAATGCTGTCATCGAGAGCCTCTTAAAGAGAAACAGTTCAAGTTTTCATTGTTGTCAGTAAGATACATAACAATGATGCAAATCTCTTTGGAGACTACACTAAATCAGCTTCAAATTAACAAAGTAAATATGTGCAAGATTAAAATTGAGCTTTAGCAGTATTGGACATTACTGCCTCTGTTTTGTGGCAAGCACTGGGATAAACTCTTATTCCCCGAACAGCTGTTCGCCATAGTTCGGAAATAGTTGTACACTTGCAACAAGCTACATTCCAGACAACAAAATGTCAAACATGCCCTCATTGCAACGACAGCTGCTGCTCCCAAACATGTTTCGTTCGGCCCGCAAACCTCATTTGCTGGTTTGTACTTCAAATGTAAGAAAACGCAGATGAAATGCTCTGGCGGTGCCACAGCACATGTAAGCAGGTGAAAAAATAAAAGGCCAACTGGTCAATCTGGCCCATCACATCCAAATGTGGTGCAGTTTAGAACCACAATCAATCGCACTTTCCCTTTCAGCCATACCACCTCCTGGGAACAGGCGAGGGAAAAGGGAAAACAATTACAGAGTCACAGCGTGATCCCGCATGGAAACAGACCCTTTGGTCCAACCAGTCCATGCTGACCAGACCCCCAAGCTAAACTAGTCCCACCAGCCTGCGCTTGGCCCATATCCTTTCAAACATTTCTTATTCATGTACTTATCCAAATATCTTTTAAATGTTGTAACTGTCCCCACATCCACCACTTCCTCTGGAAGTTCATCTCACACAAGAACCACTCCCTAGGTAAAGTTAAAAATCACACCACTCCAGGTCATAGTTCTTAAACAAATTTAGATTAAGTCTTTCATCTTTTAGAATCGGATATGGTGGTTCAGGTTCTTTAACATGTAAATCCAAGATTTCAATAGATTGGAGGGACTGTTTTATGAGGAGACGTTGGGTAGGTTGGGCCTGTACTCATTGGTGTTCGGAAGAATGAGATGTGACCTGTTGAAACAGACAAGATTCTTAGGGGCTCCTCAGAGTAAATGCAGAAAGATTGTTTCCTCTTGTGGGAGAATATGGACCAGGAGTAAAATCCCAGACTTTGGGAATATTAGGCCACACGTTTAAGACCGAGATGAGGAGGATTTTCTTCTCTCGGGGGCATGGGGAAAGGAGGGTTCAATTGGGCTGGAAACAAGGGCAGGAGTGTGGCTTTCACCCCTTTCCCCAATATCTGCCCTCAGTAGGCACCGCCTCCACAGCCCAGTTGGAAGACCAATCACTTTTCATATTTGCTGGCAAGGCAGGGAATTGTTCCAGTGGCAAGCTAAGGCTGTTATGTGGCTGTTAATGGTGCACCTAATGGACTATGATTGTAGCTTGCTGAAAATGTGTTGCTGGAAAAGCGCAGCAGGTCAGGCAGCATCCAAAGAACAGGAGAATCGACGTTTCGGACATGAACCCTTCTTCAGGAATGAGGAAAGTGTGTCCAGCAGGCTAACATAAAAGGTAGGGAAGAGGGACTTGGGGAATGGGCGTTGGAAATGCGATAGGTGGAAGGAGGTCAAGGTGAGGGTGATAGGCCAGAGTGGGGATGGGGGCGGAGAGGTCAGGAAGAAGATTGCAGGTTAGGAAGGCTGTGCTGAGTTCGAGGGATTTGACTGAGACAAGGTGGGGGGAGGGGAAATGAGGAAACTGGAGAAATCTGAGTTCATCCCTTGTGGTTGGAGGGTTCCTAGACGGAAGATGAGGCGCTCTTCCTCCAGCCATCATGTTGCTATGGTCTGGTGATGGAGGAGTCCAAGGACCTGCATGTCCGTGGCAGAGTGGGAGGGGGAGTTAAAGTGTTGAGCCACGGGGTGGTTGGGTTGGCTGGTCCGGGTGTCCCAGAGGTGTTCCCTGAAATGTTCCGCAAGTAGGCAGCCTGTCTCCCCAATATAGAGGAGGCCACATCAGGTGCAGCGGATGCAGTAAATGATGTGTGTGGAGGTGTAGATGAATTTGCGGAAGATATGGAAGGATCCCTTGGGTCCTTGGAGGGAAGTAAGGGAGGAGGTGTGGGCGCAAGTTTTGCATTTTTTGCGGTTGCAGGGGAAGGTGCCGGGAGTGGAGGTTGGGTTGGTGGGGGGTGTGGACCTGACAAGGGAGTCACGGAGGGAGTGGTCTTTTCGGAACACTGATAGGGGAGGGGAGGGAAATATATCTCTGGTGGTGGGGTCCGTTTGAGGTGGCGGAAATGACGACGGATGATACGATGTATGTGGAGGTTGGTGGGGTGGTAGGTGAGGACCAGTGGGGTTCTGTCCTGGTGGCGATTGGAGGGGCGGGGCTCAAGGGCAGAGGAGCGGGAAGTGGAGGAGATGCGGTGGAGGGCATCGTCGATCATGTCTGGGGGGAAATTGCGGTCTTTGAAGAAGGAGGCCATTTGGGTTGTACGGTATTGGAACTGGTCCTCCTGGGAGCAGATGCGGTGGAGCCGAAGGAATTGGGAATATGGGATGGCGTTTTCACAGGGGGCAGGGTGGGAGGAGGTGTAGTCTAGGTAGCTGTGGGAGTCGGTCGGTTTGTAGTAAATGTCAGTGTTGATTCGGTCGCCCGAGATGGAAATGGAAAGGTCTAGGAAGGGGAGGGAGGAGCCTGAGATGGTCCAGGTAAATTTGAAGTCGGGGTGGAAGGTGTTGGTAAAGTGGATGAACTGTTCAACCTCCTTGTGGGAGCACGAGGCAGCACCGATACAGTCATCGATGTAGCGGAGGAAAAGGTGGGGGGTGGTGCCAGTGTAGCTGCGGAAGATGGACTGTTCCACATATCCTATGAAGAGGCAGGCATACCTGGGGCCCATGCGGTGCCCATGGCAACTCCTTTGGTTTGGAGGAAATGGGAGGATTGGAAAAAGAAGTTTTTCAGGGTGAGGACCAGTTCAGTCAGTCGAAGGAGGGTGTCAGTGGAAGGGTACTGGTTGGTACAGCGGGAAAGGAAGAAGCGGAGGGCTTTGAGTCCTTCATGATGGGGGATGGAGATGTACAGGGACTGGATGTCCATCGTAAAGATAAGACGTTGGGGACCAGGGAAGCAAAAATCATGGAGGAGGTGGAGGGCGTGGATGGTGTCCTGAATGTAGGTGGGGAGTTCTTGGACTAAGGGGGACAGGACCATGTCGAGGTATGCGGAGATGAGTTCGGTGGGGCAGGAGCAGGCTGAGAGAATGGGTCGGTCGGGGCAGTCAGGTTTGTGGAGTTTGGGCAGGAGGTAGAAACGGGCGGTGTGGGGTTGTGGGACTATGAGGTTGGAGGCGGTGGATGGGAGATTCCTGAGGTGATGAGTTTATGGATGGTCTGGGAGATGATGGTTTGGTGGTGGGAGGTGGGTTCATGGTCAAGGCGGCTGTAGGAGGAGGTGTCCGCGAGCTGGCGTTTAGCCTCAGCGGTGTAAAGGTCGGTGTGCCAAACTACTACTGCGCCTCCCTTGTCTGCTGGTTTGATAGTGAGGTTGGGGTTGGAACAGAGGGAGTGGAGGGCTGCACGTTCCGAGGGTGAGAGGTTGGAGTGGGTGAGAGGGGTGGAGAGGTTGAGGCGGTTGATGTCGTGGCGGCAGTTGGCTATGAAGAGATCGAGGGCGGGTAAGAGGCCAGCACAGGGTGTCCAGGTGGATGGGGTGTGTTGGAGGCGGGAGAAGCAGTCGTCAGAGGGTGAGCGAGAATCCTAGTTGAAGAAGTAGGCATGGAGGCGAAGGCAGAGGAACAAGAATGTCCTCAGTGCACTTTAAGTCCAGAAGACATAGGAGCAGAAGTAGGCCATTCAGTCCATCGAGTCTGCTCCACCATTCAATGAGATTATGGATGATTTGATAACCCTCAGCTCCACTTTCCTGATTTTTCACAATAACGTTTGATTTCCTTACTGATTAAAAATTCCTCTACGTTAACTATGACTATGCTTAATGACCCAGCCCTCTGCTGGAAAGAATTCCTCAGAGTCACTATCCTCTGAGAGAAGAAAATCCTCCTCATCTCGGTCTTAAACATGTGGCCTAATATTCCCAAAGTCTCGGATTTTGCTCCTGGTCCATATTCTCCCACAAGAGGAAACAACCTTACTGCATTTACGCTGAGGAGCCCCTAAGAATCTTGTCTGTTTCAACAGGTTACATCTCATTCTTCTGAACACCAATGAGTACAGGCCCAACCTACCCAACCTCTCCTCATAAAACAGGAGGAACTGCCTCCAATGCCATTGCAACTTTCCTTAAATAAGGCACCCAAATCTATTCACATACTTCAGCTTCTCACCCACTGCTTAATGGCTGAGATGGGATGAAAGGATGATAAACCTTTCCAGGGTCAGCCCGTCCAATAATTTGCCCTATTCAGCACCTCGAGGGATGGGAGGATTGAACCCCCGGTTTGAGCATTTGTGGGTGATTGCTCCTTTGCCTGTTCCTCTCTATTCAAATGAGATAGTCTAGTCTCCCAAGAGTATCCATTTCTTTTAATATTTTAAAGAACTCAATTATATTAGTCCAAATCTATAACTCTCCAGTTCCTGAATTAGGCATAATGACTGAAAGCCCTAAGACTGGGTAAGATTCTGGTAGACCTTCTCTGAACCCTGCCATGGCTTTGGTATTCCTACCAGGTGAAGGATCAGTGTAGACACAATCCTCCAGGTACAGCTGTCAGTCTGATAAACATTGAGTGTGTTGAAACACCAACACGTTGATGTATGGTTATGGGGGAGTTTGTTTTATTAATTCGATGTATGTGGGCTTTGCTGTCTGCATCGGCATTTACCACCTAACCCCAGCTGCCCTTGAGATGGTGGTAGTAAGCTGCATGGGACAATGGGGAATGGGTTTGAAATTCTCCAGCGTTGAGCTGGCATAAACATGCTGGACTGAATGGCCTCTGTCCATGCCTACAATTCTTCACTGCATTGTTCTGGATGTCTCTCATAATTTTTTCCAGCAACATGTGTAAATTTGAAATTAGATCTGAAATAAGTGGTGGAGGTTCATAGTTCCTTAAGGAGACCAGGTGGTGAAGAAGGTGGTTGGTATGCTTGCCTATATTGGTCCATGCACTGAGTGTAGGAGTTGGGAGGTCATGATGCAGCTGTACAGGACATTGGTTAGGCTAACTTTGGAATACTGTGCTCGATTCCGATCCCCCAGCTCCAGGAAAGATGCTGTTAAACTTGAAAGGGTGCAGAAAAGATCTATCAGGATGTTGCTGGGATTGAAGGGTTCGAGCCATAGGGAGAGGCTGGGGCTGTTTTCCCTGGAGCATCGGAGGCTGAGAAGTGATCTTATAGAGGGGCCTGGATAGGGTGAATGGCCAAGATCTCTTTCCCAGGGTAGGGGAGTCCAGAACTAGAGGGCATAGGTTTAGGGTGAGAGGGAAAAGATTTAAAAGAGACCTAAGAGGCAACTTTTCATGCAGAGGGTGGTGCATGTATGGAATGAGCTGCCAGAAGAAGTGGTATAATTGCAACATTGAAAAGGCATCTGGATGGGTATATGAATAGCAAGGGTTTAGAGGGATATGGGCCAAGTGCTGGCTCTATGACTCTAAGTGGCCACGATTATCCAGAATTTAAAACTGAAACAACTCAACACCAAACACCTTCTCTAACAAGTGCAGCGCAGTGAACATTTCAGACCTTGTTTTAATCAGAAAAGTCATTGACCTGAAATGTTAACTTTGTTTTGCTCTCCACAAAGGCAGCCTGAACTTGCTGAATATTTCCAAGACATTTTTTTTTTGTTTTTATTTCAGATTTCCACCATCTGCAACATTTTAGCTTTATTCAAGAATTTCCAGGTGCTGACTTCGTGACGTACAGATATCTCATCTGTGGTCTCATCATTAGCAACAATCCCATACTCCCAAACTACTAAACCTTATGGTAGAGTCTTGCATAACTCAGTCTTTTAGTACTGTCTGGTCACAGCTTCAAGGCAAGATCTTACCTGCCTCCTAGCCAGGACTATTTCCACATTAACATTCATGCATGCAATTTATATAGAACCTCTGTTTTCATCCACTGACAACTCAGTAACCTTTTCAGGAGTAAAATCAAATTCAAACAAATCAGCACCTTAAACACTGCTTGAATTCCATTCAAATTTGCCCTACAAAGTCTCTGAAAGACTCTCTTGGCTCTCGATCCATCTCTGAGCGCTGTTGTAACGAGAAAAGATCTTCCTCACATGGCCACAGTTCTCATATGATCAGTTTGCATTGAATTTCTCTTTGTCAGAGGTGCCAGCTAGTCGGTCACATTTCTACTTTGCAAACTATTGGCTTTCATCTAGCAAATACTTATCAAAGTTAAAGAGATATAAATTTGTTAGCACTCTGTACCCGGCAAGTTCCTGACAGAATAGAGGCCTGAGAACCGAGCTAAACTTATTCACAGGTTCCCATCAGATGGGGTGTAGAATGCTAATCAGGTACTTCAGCGTAGATCATCTATAGGAGCCGTATTAATTTCAGCTTGCAACAGAGGCTTGGTACAACTCAAGGAGTTGCCACAGCATGAAATTTATTTAGCAGTAGTTCAAACTCCCACAAACGTACAAACTACTTCTCTTCTAAATTGGTTATCATTGTAAGTTCATGTGTGATCATTTTTAATTTAGACTTGAAGTTGTGGTGAAATATCATCAACGTGTCAATCTTGGAATGACAAAATATAGATTGTCTGAGGCTGAACTTATCTGAGGCCCTATTTGACCCTCAGCTGAGTTTTTCACTCGACATCCCCTTCATCGCTGAGGCCAGCTGCTTTTGTTCCCATAACTTTGCTTCATAAAGTCAAATGCATCAAAAACTCTGCCACACCAAGTTCTATTCAGCAACCTATTCACTCACCTACGAATGCTTCCAGTCCAGGAACTCCTTGATTTAAACATTTTCATTCTTGTTTTAAATTCCCACCATGACTTGGATTACTCTTTTAACTGTCTCTAGCCCTGAACCTCCGAAATCTTCATGCTCCTCAAATACTTTGCTTGTGCACATTCTTTTTTTGGTCCACCATTGGGAAGAATTCTCTCTCAAACTCTCCTGTCCACATATCTAACTGTTAAGATGTGCCTTAAAAGCTGCCCTATTGAACAAGCCATTGGTGTCTACGTGCCAAGATGGCATTGTTAGCGCTCTTGTAAAGTACCTTGTCATAGTACCAAGTACATTGGAATATTATATAAATTCAAATTGTTGTTTATGCTTGATGGAAGGCTTTGATGGAGGATATGATGTAGTTGTCTACAGTTTCTCTGTGATTGAGCTGGGGAGGATTTGGAAGAATAATTATCCAACTGCATCCCTAGGTGCCCCCTATAATAGAATTAGAGTGATACTTGCTATGATCTCAGTTAAACAGAAGATTGCTTACCAGTATTTAGAACTTCAGGGTGATCTAGAAGTTTGCTTGCAAGCGTTTTCTTTGTTCCAGATTGATTCCGATGAAAACAGACAGTTTACAAAGTCACGTGCCTGCTCACTGCCATCCATTTTAAAATTTAAGTCCATCCATCATGTTTTAAAGATACTAAATGCTATAAAATGGGTTGACATAAAAGACATTATTTACTGTTTTAGTTAAAAAGTCTTCAGCTTTTAGCACACGAGAAAGTAAACTCATTGCATTCTTAAAATTAAATCAAAATAATGCTAGTATTAACCCAATTCTTCGGGTATCTATGCCTTCACATGCACAAATTGCCCATCCAGCCAATAGGAAGTTTGGAGAGTGGATGCAGAAGGGATGTTTCCACTGGCAGGTGAATTGATATGGGAAATGTAGATAATTGGCCATTTGGCCAGAAATGAGGAGAAATAATTTTACTCTGGAATGAGAGACATGAATGAAACAGATTCATTAGTGAGTTTCAGAATGGAATTGGATATATATATAAAAAAGAGAGATCTAGCGCTATGGTAAAAGAGTAGGGATATTGCATTGAGAGTATAAAAGCATTGACATTTGTGGGTAAAGAGATAAAGTACATCATTGTAAGGTTTTCTTTGAACTGACATAGAGCTAAGAGCTACTTTTAGGACTATAGATAAAATTAATATTCAAGTATAAGACAATACAGTGGTCTAAGTCTCTCATGTCAAAAAGGGAAATAGCATTATCAAAATATCCATTCAGTGAAACCAATGTCTTGAGGATATGGTTCAGAACTCTATGTTCAAAATAATATTATTTTTGATACATTTACAAAACATTTAAATTTATTGTAGATAAAGCATATTAAAAGCTGCAATAATTTTGAAAGAGTTAAGTTGACGCAAAGTTGGAAGACAAAGCTAGAGCCATTTATTTGAAAAATGGAGTTCAATTCATTTTTTTTCTGACTCTGCCCAATTTCCAGCCACCATGAGTATGCGGCTAATCCAATAAAAAACAGGACTCTTTCTGCATGTTGTAAGAGGTTATGCTGCTGGATTTAATGAGCAAAACTTATATTGTAAGTATAATGGGTTAGCAGAATGTTCAACACCACAAGCAAACCCACTTTGGGGGTAGAGATGGTGGGAGCCTGCTGAGTGTTTTAGTAACATCAGGATACTTGTGTGATCATAAAGTGAGTTACTTTACTAAGGTGGATCTTCAATCCCTTACCCGAGAATGGATGCATAGTGTTAAGGTCTTCTGCAACATTGACACGATTTGAACTAAAGCAAACAGCAACTAATAAACTGAATTACACCTGATCGCACTACACAGAGGTGTCACGTAATGAAAGTAGGTAAGGAAATTGATTGCATCTCAATTTCATTGTAGAGTTGATTTTTAGCTAAAATCAATTGCAATGGTAATCTTCCAACCTTTTTACCCTTTTAACCAGGAACTGTTTAAGCCTTCGTTTTGCCAGTGGCATTTGTATGTCAAAAAATTGAAGGCAACGCACCTGCTGCAAAGAGATCTTTTACAATTCTAGGTAATGTTGAGAATAAATTTCATTCTCTAACTGTTCTCATTTATCTACAAAGTACAATGGCAAAGAAGTGGAACAATCTCTGAACTTCTCCCCCTCAATGATGATAGGAGAATATAAAACTCATTTGTCTTAGCCACAAGGAGAAATTGATAATGTTTTTCTTGATGTGCAATCCTTGTCTGGACATTTCAGAATACTAGCAACATCCTATCCTCTGTGCAGCTTTGTTATAGGACTGCTATTCTACAACATCCCCTTGAGATAAAATGCAGCTGTATAGCATCTCGCTGATCCTCAGATAAACATCTACAAAAGATTCTTGTGTAATGAATTATTGCTTGAATGTCTTTGAAAATAAGCACATTGCTTCACAGACACAATGAGATCTCAAAGAGTAAGTGATGAGTTAATGTCTTATTTTTGTCAGTCTTGCGTAAGGATATTGGCCAGATCACAGGGACAGATCCTACTATTGTAGCAGCCATCCTAAACATGATGGACACATAGAAACTAGGAGCAGCCTTTCGACCTGTTCTGCCATTCAATATAATCATGGTGATGTGATCCTCTATCTCAATGCCATTTTCCTTCTTTCCCCCTACCCCTTGATGTCTTTAACATCTAAAAATCTACCTATTTCTTTCTAGAATACATTCAGTGACCTGGCCTCCACGACCTTCTGTGGTGAGAATTCCACAGGTTCATTACAATATGAATGAGGAAATATTTCCTCATCTCAGTCCTAACTGGTCTGTTAGTATCCTGAGACTGCGTTCCCTGGTTCTACATGTCCCAACCAGGGAAAACATCCTCCTTGTATTTAGTTTGTCCAAGTTTGTTAAAAGTGTATATGTTTCAATCAGATCCCTTCTCATTCTGTTAAATGCTAGTGAATACAGCTCCCATTAAGCCAATCTATCCTCATAGAACAGTCCTGCCATTACCTGTGTCAGTCTCTGCAGCAACCACTTTATGCCAACTATTTCTTTTCTCAGGTAAAGAGACCAAAGTTGCAGGTAATACTCGAGGTCTCGTCTCACCAAGCCTCTAAAATTGCAATATGTCAGTCATACTTCTGAACTCAAGTACCCTTGCAATGAAGGGCATGATAATTGTTGTAAACCATGAACACATTCTTTAACTATGAACCATCACCTATTCCCCATCAATCATTTTAGTAAGGTTCCCCAATCCATCTTTGCCAATTTGTGCCTGGTACTCTTGCACTTTCTTTAATCTAAATTCAGGATGCTAGTTTTGGATTCCACTACTGAACTCTCCACTTTAATGAAGTCTATCATATCATGGTCACTCTTCCCCAAGGAACCCTGCACAATAAGATTGTTCATACACGTACCCAGTCCAGAAAAGTCTGTTCCCTGTGTTGGTCTAATAAAACATGTGTACACATTTCAGGAAATCCATTCCACAATACTATTGTTACTTTGGTTTGCCCAATCTATATGTAAACTGAAGTCACTCATGATTATAGTTGTACCCTTATTGCATGTATTTCAGATTTCCTATTTAAAAGCTTCCCATACATCTCCACTACTGTTTGGGAGCCAATAGACAGTCCCCACCAAATTTTTTTGCCCCTTGTTATTTCTGATCACCACCCAAACAGATTCAATAACATGGCATTTTGAGCTGCTTGTGAATTGATTTCATTCCTTTACTAACAATGCTACCCCATGTTCTTTATTCATAAGATGACATTGGAAGGACGATTCTGCACTCACAAAGTAACATGCAGATATACAGAACTGAACTTGCATCATGAATACTAGAAACAGGGCCTGGGTATTGTTATGGTATACTGTTATTAAAATTGCCAAGCTTTATGTAGTTTTCTTTTAAAACTACTTTAGAGAACAGCAGTGCTATGCAAAGAAACAGAAAATATGGAGAAAATATATTAATAAAGGATACATAATGTTTTTTCTCATACATCATTAAATTCTGGTCTGATTGTCGCCGTTCTCATGTCTCAAGAATGCCACACCAACCTTATAGGTTTATATTGCATCAGAAACATACCTCCAGAGGAAGCTGACTAAAACTAATATTTTAAAATGGCTAAGTGATGAACTGGCATGAAAGCAGGTTTCTTGGCCAATTAAGGTGATGGATGGGCTCTCAAAACAGGAGAGCCAATGAAATTCCTTGCAGCTTCTGCGAAGCACCCAACTGCAGTCCAGAGTCTGGAACTGAGTCGGTGCTTCAACAAGAAGATACAGTCTCAAATAACATTTTAAAATCTTTAACAGTGAATTTGAAAAAGCAGCTGGGTTGGCAGTCAGTGTGGGGAAGCTGCTCTACAGATTGTCTTCGATCATGCCCATGCCACTTCCAGGCAGCTAGAAAAGGCCTGCCCTTTTTCCTGGAATGCCACTAAATTCTTGCCTGATGCCAATTGATCTACTTCCTATCACTGGGAATTGCCAAACCTAATTTCATTGGGAATCAGAAGGCCAGTTGGAAACTCTCAATTGAACTTGTAACTTATCTTGAACAATTTACTGAATGAGCTGAATTGCTATTGTATCTTGTGTAGCTTCCTGGGCCCAAGCCTGTCTCCCCCAGATAAACCTGAATAACAGTCAGGATTGGAATGGTAAGTAGAAAATAAAATTCACACCATAAAATGCCAAGCAAGTTATAGCTCTGGGTCTGTCTTGCAGCCTGACTATTTTTGAGGTAAATTATGAATTCATAAAATTGATTGGTGTGATCCAAATTTGGACTGTTTAGTGCTAGACAATACACCAATACAAAAATCTTTAGTACAAATAGGGAATCCTGATTATAACCTTTCAATACAGTTATTTGTAACCACATTAGACAATCATAAATACTGACATTGTCAACAATATTGTTTCAGAATACATCAAATCTATTTCTTGGAATAGAATATGAGATGAATAATGGTTAAGCAGTTGAACAATTATTTTCAGTTAGCCAAACTCCAGACCAGGTCTATTTCACCACTTGTCTGATAAATCACAAGTTCTGTAAGTCAAAATAATGTTCATTTCATATACCAAAAGTGCAGAAATTCAATGTCTTTCTAAATATTGTCTGGTACAGATTATGATCAGATAAACAATCCAACAATTGCACCAACAAATGAGTGAATCAGAAGTTGAATGCAGCGTTATGACTGGTTGGTCTAGATATGGTGAGCTGAGATGAAATGCGGAGGGGTTTAAAGTGTTAAATTTACAACATGGAGTAAGCTCATTTCTTGCACATTGAGTTCTGGAAATAGCCACATTATAGCAGCAAAAAGGAATTTGATTATCAGTGTAATGAATATGATGGCTCTTTTGATTTTCTTCATTTACAAATAAGGAGACTCATCAAGCACTTTCACATGAAGGAATGTTCTTTAAAAGCAATGAACATCCTCCATTCATAACCTGATTCTTGCTGCCATTTTATAATTGCTGCAATACAGATTCTGAATAACATATGTGTTAGTTGTTTCCAATCTCAGCCCTTCTAATTTACATTCATAACATGAAAATTGAATTTTGGCATGTGTTGGAAAACTATATTTGGAAACCTTGATAAAGGTTATTTAATATTATGATGACAGTGGAAAGCAGAGAAAATTAACTTGATGAAGGCATTTCTGTGTGACACAGGGTAATTGGAATTTTTCATTGCTATCGGCTTCTCTTTTGAGTTCTAGAAAAGGACAAACAGCCTGAAACATGAAACTGAATTTCTATTCAATCAGGATGACTCCAGGACCCAATTCCAAGGTTCCCAGAGCTATGCAGTCACTTTGCACAATTGAATCTGTCTAGCTCCATTGTGGGGAGTGGCTTGTCCTAGCCCTTTGCAATTTTTGTGCTGTTGAACCAGCTCCTCGTGCAACCATATTTACAGCCCTTCAGAGCTGACATGAACCATAGTGCAGACAAGAAAATCTTCTGAAAGGTAAGTTTGAAAAAATCCTCATGCCATTTCAACCATCTCCTTGGCCCTTTATGGCCCCATGGCAAATGTGTCTGCCTTCATATGCAATGGTGCATTCCAATCTAAGGCATGGACATGTCCATTCACCCAGCATTCTTCAGATCACAGGCAATCAGGATCAGTGACAAGTGCTATTGATGCCTAGATTCCATAAATGAAAAAAAAAACTACAGAACTAATGAATCATATGTAACCCAGTCATATGTGAAAAAAAAAGAAATAATAATTCATTCATAGTATTTTGAAAAATGACAGTTTTTATTATAGTCCTGCAAAAGTATCCATCAGCCTGACATATAAATTACCAATAGCAGAAACTGAAAGCACTCAACACTCTTTCATTGATGGTCAAGAAAGGGGAAAGACTTTCTCACTCTGAAACTGCCAGGAAACAACTGCTGAGAAGAACAACTTGTAAAGGCAAAAAATCTCAAAATCAGCTACTATTGCCAATACTATGTAATGGCTACAATGACTGTTAGCTACACTTTACAAATTATACTTGAGATTGAATCATATATCTTTTATCTGTTGTTCCTTTTCAGACTTTTCTAATTTCTAATCGCTGTGTATATGTATTGCATAAATATGTCTTTGCTTGCTAAGAAACTAAAAAATTTCACTTCCTTGTTACCAAAAAAATCTCCTTTGAAAATAAAATTCATTTTATTTAGGAAAACCTATTCATAAAGGAGAAGTCATTTGTATATTAACATTTTTGCAACCAACTGAGGGGCTTAGTGATTAAAAAAGATAAGTCAGTTCATCCAACAACATGCAAGAACTTCACAACTTGGTAGATCATGTCTGTAACCATAATGATTGGGAACCTGACCTGAGATCTGGTGTCACACTTTGTGCCAGACAACTGCTGGTCAAAAGACTATCTCCAACAAGTGACAACCAGCTATCACCTCTTGATATTCAATGGCTTTGACATTGCTGAATCACCTGGCTTCATTATCCAAGAGTTAACATCCAATAACTGCACAGAGTCATATAAATTCTGTGAATACCCAAAACTAGGTCAGAGGGTCCAAATTCTGCAGTGATTTACTTACTTCCTGACTCCCCAAAGCCTGTCCCTCATCAACAAGGTGTAAGTCAGGAGTGAGGTGGAATACTCCCCACTTGTCTGGATGAATGAAGCTCCTACACCAAGCAGATTTGTACCATCCAAGACAAGTAGGCCCATTTCATTGGCACCGATCCACTACCTTCAGCATTCACTCCCTTCACCAATAATGCAGCAAGATCTACTGCAGAAACTCATCAAGTCTCCTCTGAAAGCCCTTTCCCAAACCATGACTTCTGCCACCCAGAAAGATAAAGAGAGAAAATGCGTGGGAAGACCGCCACCTGCAATATCTCCTCCAGATCACGCACCAGCCTGACTTTACACTATATCGCCATTCCTTCAATGCCATTGGGTCAAAATGGTGGAACTCTTTTCTTAACAGTTCAGTGGTTTATTTAAGTGCCATGAACTGCAAAGTCTCAAGAAGACAGCTCAACACTACCTTCTCCTGGATAATGTGGCACAGGCAATAAATGCTGGCCTAGCTAGTGCCAACCACATGACCAAATAAACAAGAAGGATGAGATTAGATCATGAACTTTAGGTTTAAGTCATGATTGATAATGATAGTTGTCAGTAAATGACTATGTTTTGTGTTTTGAACAGTATGTGAGGCTCATGGTACAGTTGGAAGGATATGGTATTTCAGAATGCATTTACTGACCTTGATCAATGTTATAAAGTTATTAAACTCTTGTGGTATTGCATCCAGGTCCTCAGGACTAGATTCCTGGCATTCAGCTTCATGGGTATCTAGGCAAAAGTGAGGACTGCAGATGCTGGAGATCAGAGTCAAGATTAGAGTGGTGCTGGAAAAGCACAGCAGGTCAGGCAGCATCCGAGAAGCAGGAAAATCGACGATTCGGGCAAAATCCCTTCATCAGGAATGAGGCCTCGATTTTTCTGCTCCTCGGATGCTGCCTGACCTGCTGTGCTTTTCCAGCACCACTCTAATCTTGACTTCATGGGTATCTAGTCCCACTATCTTCTTAAGGATTGTCACTAGGGCCTTGCAGCTCCTTGAGGATAGATGATATGCCTAAATGTCTCTACTTTGTATACCAAGGTTTCATATGAAGCACCAGATCACTCTGGAATTTGTTCTCTGCCATGTTATAGCTTTACTGAGTACCGCCCTGGTGATGATGCTGTCACTTTATTTTGTCTTGGGTTTTTTGAAGAGAGGATATAAAAGCCAAAGTGTCTACTGGAGCCAGCCGAAGTCAATAATTTTAAGACGCCTTTAAGTTTTATTTTGTAAAAACAGATGGAATGTTGGAAGGAGAGTAACCGTCCTCCCAGATCAGGCTTTATGGTATTTGTTTTAGCTAGAGCAGTCAGAAACTGGATTCCAGAAGAGTTGGGACTTCAGTAAATGATTCCTAACTCTGACTATCTCTGAAATCTCTCTTAATGTTGCTTCCTCTTGAACTGGAGAACTGCATGGAAAAAGCTGGGTCTGAATTTACCTTTTTGCCAAGGGGTATGCTTACATGAAGTTACTATATTGGAACAGTTAATTAGTAATTTGTACTGTATCTATTATTTGGCTAAGTGTTTCAATTGTTAATTAATTCTAAATTCCTTGTTTTGTTTATATTTTATCCATTGTGTTTTGCTTAACGTCAAGTGGTTTGACCAGTTGCATCACATCTGGAACACCCACTTCACATCTACCTTTAAAATAACAGAAAGTTAGGGCCTAGGCTACCTTCTTAAAATATTTTGAGGGTGTCTTACCTGGTTAGAATCATTTTTAGACTGATTTCTACTAACAGCTTCAGCCAGAGCAACCCTTACCTTTAACAGCTGTACATTGACTTTAAGAAATTAATGCTGGTAAATTAATGCAGGCTGATCCCTTATGATTGACGCCCGTTGCTCAAGTATGTCCCACTTCCACTAATATATCAGCACCAGCTACAAACTACAATCATTTAAATGAGAATGCAGCATGAAGTTTGCAAGATGGTTGCATCGGAATCAATTGATGAAGATTAAATATAGTAAACAATTCTCAAGCCTGTTTGCGAAGGTTATTGTGGCCAATATTTGCAATCTTATTGCTGTTTATCATTTTCACACCAAAGAACATATGCTGTGTGTGTGCTTATCAATTTTATTGGTTTTTTTATATCTGGTGATAAGTTTTCAACTGGCTGTTCAGAAATGAGATTTTCTCGGGGATTGAACTCCATTATAACAGCCATCAGAATTAATCTCCATTGATTTCAATGAAAATTAGCTGCCTTCTGTATGAAATGGACAATCTGGAACATCAACTTTATGTCCAGCCAGCAAGTAGGAAATCTATTCATTTGTGTTTTGGATCATTGATAATGTAACTTTCATGTTCTGACATTTACATGCCAAATTTCACTGGGTTCTAAATACAATGCGCCCTATTTTGAGAGATTAGGTTGCTGCAAAACAGAAGCTCAAGGTCAGTCCTGAATGAAATAATTCCACATTTTACAGGTGACAATTCCCAGTCCTTCAACCTTTAGTTGTCTCAGATGATAGCCGTAGAAGATTGAGATGAGTAGGAATTTCTTCCTTTGGAGGGAATGAGTCTTTGGAGCTCCTTGCCACAAAGAGCTGTGAGTAAAAAGTGAGGTCTGCAGATGCTGGAGATCAGAGCTGAAAATGTGTTGCTGGTAAAGCACAGCAGGTCAGGCAGCATCCAAGGAACAGGAAATTCGACGTTTCGGGCCAGAGCCCTTCATCAGGAATGAGGAGAGGGTGCCAGGCAGGCTAAGATAAAAGGTAGGGAGGAGGGACTTGGGGGAGGACCGATGGAGATGTGATAGGTGGAAGGAGGTCAAGGTGAGGGTGATAGGCCGGAGTGGGGTGGGGCTGGAGAGGTCAGGAAGAGGATTGCAGGTTAGGAGGGCGGTGCTGAGTTCAAGGGAATCGACTGAGACAAGGTGGGGGGAGGGGAAATGAGGAAACTGGAGCAATCCGAGTTCATCCCTTGTGGCTGGAGGGTTCCCAGGCGGAAGATGAGGTGCTCTTCCTCCAACCGTCGTGTTGTTATGTTCTGGCGATGGAGGAGTCCAAGGACCTGCATGTCCTCGGTGGAGTGGGAGGGAGAGTTAAAGTGTTGAGCCACGGGGTGGTTGGGTTGGTTGGTTCGGGCGTCCCAGAGGTGTTCCCTGAAACGTTCTGCAAGTAGGCGGCTGTCTCTCCAATATAGAGGAGGCCACATCGGGTGCAACAGATGCAATAGATGATGTGTGTGGAGGTGCAGGTGAATTTGTGGCAGATATGGAAGGATCCCTTGGGGCCTTGGAGAGAAGTAAGGGAGGAGGTGTGGGCGCAAGTTTTGCATTTCCTGAGGTTGCAGGGGAAGGTGCCGGGAGTGGAGGTTGGGTTGGTGGGGGGTGTGGGGGTACAGCCCAGATGGCCTCCTTCTTCAAGGACCGCAGATTCCCCCCAGACATGATCGATGATGCCCTCCACCGCATCTCCTCCACTTCCCGCTCCTCCGCCCTTGAGCCCCGCCCCTCCAACCGCCACCAAGACAGAACCCCACTGGTTCTCACCTACCACCCCACCAACCTCCATATACAGCGCATCATCCGCCGTCATTTCCACCAACTCCAAACGGACCGCACCACCAGGGATATATTTCCCACCCCTCCCCTATCAGCGTTCCGCAAAGACCACTCCCTTCGTGACTCCCTCGTCAGGTCCACACCCCCCCCAACCCAACCTCCACTCCCGGCACCATCCCCTGCAACTGCAGGAAATGCAAAACTTGCGCCCACACCTCCTCCCTTACTTCTCTCCAAGGCCCAAGGGATCCTTCCATATCCGCCACAAATTCACCTGCACCTCCACTCACATCATCTATTGCATCCGCTGCACCCGATGTGGCCTCCTCTATATTGGGGAGACAGGCCGCCTACTTGCAGAACGCTTCAGGGAACACCTCTGGGATGCCCGAACCAACCAACCCAACCACCCCGTGGCTCAACACTTTAACTCTCCCTCCCACTCCACCAAAGACATGCAGGTCCTTGGACTCCTCCATCGCCAGACCATAACAACACGACGGTTGGAGGAAGAGCACCTCATCTTCCGCCTGGGAACCCTCCAGCCACAAGGGATGAACTCGGATTTCTCCAGTTTCCTCATTTCCCCTCCCCCCACCTTGTCTCAGTCGATTCCCTTGAACTCAGCACCGCCCTCCTAACCTGCAATCCTCTTCCTGACCTCTCCGCCCCCACCCCACTCCGGCCTATCACCCTCACCTTGACCTCCTTCCACCTATCACATCTCCATCTCCCCTCCCCCAAGTCCCTCCTCCCTACCTTTTATCTTAGCCTGCCTGGCACCCTCTCCTCATTCCTGATGAAGGGCTCTGGCCCGAAACGTCGAATTTCCTGTTCCTTGGATGCTGCCTAACCTGCTGTGCTTTAACCAGCAACACAAAGAGCTGTGAGGCAATAGTCCTTGTGCATTTAAGGCTGACATTGATAGATTCTTGATCAGTCGTGGAAATCGAGGGTTACTGGGAAAGGGCAGGATCCGGTCGAATGACAGAGCAGGCTCGAGTAGCCGAACGGAGACACCTGTACCGATGTTCACTGCCTTGTGATCTTATGGGCCAACTAGCTCAGAGCAACTCTATTCCTGCACCTTAAAGAAATTGGCAGTTGCTAGTTTCTTTAAAGACCTCTGATCATCCCTTTGGTCACCTAATTTCAAGGTGATGACATAATCGTCTCAAAAAGGCCTTGATAAGTAAAGTGACAGTTTGAATATTCAAATGAAAGAAAAGAAAGTATTTGTATGGAATGTTACATTAACACTATACCTCCCAAAGCAATTGATAGTCAATGAAGTGTAGCCATTATTGTTGGAAAATGAACTGGGGGTAAATGAACTAGGCACAGGCAGTTGTTGTGTTAGATATATTGTGTTTTACCCTTTCAAACATGGCATAATGATGCTGCATCTATCCCAATAGATTGTGATGAAAAGATTCTCTTCTCTTCAAGGCAGAGTTATAGACTATGAAAATGTATGTTTACAGTTTTGTTAATAAGTTAAGTGAGCCAGTTTTAGCAACATATACATAAGTAGCACTTATTAAGAAAAGATAGTCGTGAATATCCCTTATTTTTCTCTAAACACATTGTTATCTGCAGATCCCCCTTAATGTAGAACATTATAATGTATGTATTATCTCAATAGTTCAGGTATTAGATTTTGAGCAATGTATTAAGTCAGCAGGTGATTAATTTACAATGATTTACCAGATTCATGCCCTTATACTCCTTGCCCAGCATCAGCAACTGCACACAGGCAATGACAGGATAAACCCAGTTCAGCTTCCAACTAAGGTAATACCCTCATTTCAATGAATATAACTTGTCCCCGTCAATATTGTAAATTAAGTACAGGTATAGTATTATAATCTTTGTTTAAATCTGTGGAAACAGAAAATATAGTTTTAGTTGAAGAATATCTCCAATATTTTCTTTCTTAAATGAACAACACTGAATTGTAAAATAACAAGTGTGGCCAGCAAATGCAATAAAACACAAGTGCAGAGGATCACAAGATAGGAACCTTTCTGGCTGAATGATCCCTCCTCATATTCACAAGGAAACTGATGAGTAAAATGTCCACCCTGGACAAAGATACCCCAGTGAAATGAATAATTTTGTCATAAATAAGATGGAGGTCCTAGGCATTTTAAATTAGCTCAGCAGGGGGATGGGAACCTGAGGTGTAATGGCAGTGCACAGGAGGATGAGAGTAGGGAGGACTTCCAGGTCACAGGAGTGTGCTGGCAGACAGCAATCTGGTTTAAAGTGTGTCTACTTCGAGGCTAGAATATCCAAAATAAGGTGGGTGAGCTTGTAGCAGGGCAGTTACCTGGGATTTCGATGTTGTGGCCATTTCGGAGACATGGACAGAGCTGGTTGAGGAATGGATGTTGCCGGTCCCAGGGTTTAGATCTATCATTAAGAAGAGGCAAGGTGGTAAAAGAGGGGGAAGTGTGGCCTTGTTAGTCAAAGATAGTATAATGGTGGCTGAAAGAACTTTTGATGAGGACTTGTCTACTGAGGTAGTGTGGGCTGAAGTTAAAAACAGGAGAGGAGAGATCACACAGCTTGGAGTTTTTTTATAAGCCTCCGCAGAGTTCCAGGGAGGTATGGGTGAGGGTTAGCAAAATTATTCTGGGTGGAAGTGAAAGGAACAGGGTGCTCACTATGGGGGACTTTAATTTCCCCAACATTGACTGGAAATGCTATAACTCTAGTACCACAGATGATCAGTTTTTGTCCAATGTGTAACAGAAGGGTTTCCTGACACAGTATATCGAAGGATCCACAAGAGGGGAGGCCACACTGGATCTGATGCTTGGTAATGAACCAGGCCAGGTGTTTGATTTAGTTGTAGGTGAGCACTTTGGAGAGAGTGATCATAATTCAGTTGCGTTTAGTTTAGCGATGGAAAGGGATAGGTACATGCCACAGGTCAAGAGTTATTGATGGGACAAGGGCAATTTTAATGTGATTAGGTACGACTTAGGATGCATAGAATGGGTAGCAAAATGCAGGGGATGGGGACAATGGAAATGTGGAGCTGGTTTAAGAAACAGATATTGCATGTCCTTGAGAGGTATGCCCCTATCAGGCAGGGAGGAAGTGATAAGGTAAGGGAACCGTGGTTTATTACAGAATTTGTGTCTCTTGTTAGCGGAAGAAGGAGGCTAATGTGTTGATGAAACAAGATGGTTCAGATGAGGCCATGGACAGTCACAGATTAGCAAGGAAGGATTTAAAGAGAGAGTTAAGAAGAGCAAAGGGAGGACACGAGCAATCTTTAGCAGGTAGAATGAAGGAGAACCCTAAAGCTTTCTTTAGGTATGTGAAGAATAAAAGGATGACTAGGGTAGGAATATGGCCAGTCAAAGACAAAAGTGGGAAGTTGTGTGTGGATCCTGTGGAGATCGGAGAGGTGCTAAACGAATATTTCTCTGATTTTCAGTCAGGAAAAGGAGACTATTCTGGAGGAGAAGACCGAGATACAGGCTATCAGACTAGAAAGGATCAAGGTTAGTTACGAAGAGGTGTAATCAATTCTAGAAGGAGTGAAAGTAGACAAGTCCCCTGGGCTGGATGGGATTTATCCGAGCATTCTCTAGGAAGCTAGGGAGGAGATAGCAGAGCCTTTTGGCTTTGATATTTGAATTGTCATTGTCTACAGGTTTAGTACCAGAGGACTGGAGGATTGAAAATGTTTTGCCCTTGTTCAAGAACGGTAGTAGAGATGTCCCAAGTAATTATAGACTGGTGAGCCTTACACCTGTTGGAGGAAAGGTTTTGGAAAGGATTATAAGAGACAGGATTTATAATCATCTAGAAAGAAACAATTCAATTGGTTTCATCAAGGGCAGGACATGGCTCACAAACGTCATTGAGATTTTTGAGAAAATGATCAAGCATGTAAATGAGGGTCAGGCAGTTGACATGGTATACATGGACTTCAGTAAAGTCTTTGATAAGATAGGCTGTTGGAGAAAATGCAGAATCTTGGGATTGAGGGTGATTTAGCAGTTTGGATTAGAAACTGGCTTTCTGAAAGAAGGCATCGAGTGGTAGTTGATGGAAAATATTCAGCCTGGAGTCTGGTTACTAGTGGTGTGCTAAAAGGATCTGTTTTGGGACCACTGCTGTTTGTCATTTTTATAACTTACTTAGACGCAGTTAGAGGTGGATGGGTTACAAGTTTGCAGCTGACACAAAAGTCGATGGAGTAGTGGACAGTGTGGAAGAATGTTACAGGTTGCGGGGGACTTGGATAAATTGCAGGATTGGGCTGAGAGGTGGCAAATGGAGTTCAATGCAGCTAAATGTGAGGTGATTCACTTTGGGTAGAGTACTGGGTCAATGGAAAGATTCTTGGTAGCGTGGATTTGCAGAGGGATCTTGGAGCCCATGTACATAGATCCTTGAAAGTTGCCAGCCAGGTTGATAATGCTGTTAAGAAGGCATACAGTGTGTTAGATTTCATTTGTAGAGGGATTGAGTTCTGGAGTCGTGATGTCATGCTGCAACTATACAAAACGCTAGTATGACCGCACTTGGAATATTGTGTACAGTTCTGGTCACCCAATTATAGGAAGGATGTGGAAGCATTGGAGTAGGTGCAGAGGAGATTTACCAGGATGTTGCCTGGTCTGGAGGGAATCTCTTATGAGGAAAGGCTGAGAGACTTGGACCTGTTCTCATTGGAAAGAAGAAGGCTAATAAGGGATTTGATAGAGACAGCGAAGACGATCAGAGGATTAGATAGCGTAGTCAGTGAAAGTCTTTCTCCTAGGATGATGACATCAGCTTGTACGAGGGGGCATAACTACAAATTGAGGGTGATAAATTTAAGACAGATATCAGAGGCAAGTTCTTTACGCAGAGAGTGGTAAGGGCGTGGAATGCTCTCCCTGCCAATGTAGTTAACTCAGACACATTTGGGAGATTTAAACAATCCTTGGATAAACATGGATGATGATGGGATAGTGTAGGGGGGGGTGAGCTTCGAATACTTCATATGTCAGGGCAACATCGAGGGCCAAAGGGCTAATTTTGTGCAGTATTGGTCTATGTTCTAATTCTCTTTGATAGATGGAACTATCTTATGCTGAGAAGCACTATAGGGCAGTGACTTGTTGACACTATGATCAATAGGTATCAATTGATTGAAAACAGATTATCCTGTTGATAACATTCAAAAATGGTAGCAAGTTCAACACAGCGAACTGTAGCCCCAATGGTCTTACTCCAATAGCGTGGTAGAACTGATTATTGTGAGTAAACTTGAGGATTGGCTTGGATTCTTGAGATTCTTTAACTTTGGTTAAAACCCACCCAGGAGAAAGTCTTGGAAAGTTCAAATTCCAAGGGACAGGGAAATCACAGCAGCTGTTTAGCGACCTACTGAAAAATTTTGTGAATCATGAGTTAGGATGAGTTTTTGAAAAATGATTCGATCATTCCTTCCTCGTGCAGCAAGACCATTTCTGGCAACTAATACCAACTTGTATAATCCTGCTGGAGCTCTGGTTCTATGCCCATATGCATTTAAAACTAATATTCCGTATTACCTTTTAAATACTTTTAAAAATCGTAGTTTCACTTGCCTTTACTTCATAACGCAGATGCTGAGAATAGGGCTCAGACTCATGGTTCTTCGAGAGTTTGTGGCATGTTTTGTCCAAAGCTGTATCAAGTTTGATCACCGCTTTCCCTTAGTTAAATTCCGCCATTTGTTCTCTATAAATCAATATCCATGACTTTCTTAAATGCTACTTTGCACTGATCAGTTAAGTATCCCTGCTGGAAAGGAACTTGGTCCATCAGACTTTTTTTGCGTTCAACAGATGATTTACAGACTGCAATATGATCTGTAATATATATTAGAAGGTAGCATTATATTAAAAGGTAGCTCAACAGTTTTTGGAAATGAACACAGCAAAACATAAAAATACTATTTCCCAAGAAAGAGATAGAATTACTGCCCTCTGACCTGTGCCAAGTCATTCTGTCCAGACTTGAATCCTGAGGATAGAGAAGATGTACTGAAAGTCCTTCAGATGTATCAGTACCTGCGTTTCTTGCCTCCTCGTGAATTCCACTACACTGTCATAATCAAGCAATTAAATTGCTGGCAAATTTTACATGCTGAGTTCTTTTCTTTCTCAAAATTAAAACAGCTAAGGGTAGGATTGTTGTGTGAAGGAAAATTGCAGATTAAATGTATGTGTGCTCCCTCCTTATTTGGTAGGAACGAGCATGAGCTTGACAACTGTCTGGTATTCTCACTGGCTAGATTATCTGTTTACAGATTTTAAGTAATTTTCAATCCTTCAAAATATTATCTCAAATTATTCCAAATCAGTAGCAGGAAACATGTGCTGAAAAATAAACACTATAAAAATAAATTAAAGAAGCAAAGTAAAAGAAGCTACTAAACATCGAGCATTAAGAAGCCAAATCTCTAAGTTCAGAGCAACCAACCCACAATGCACCTGTTTCAAATGGGCAGGTAAATCCAAAGGATTGCGGATCTCCAAAAGCTGCAATTGTTGATTTTTTATCATAAATTGTTGATAATTACCTTGATAATGTGCAGAAAAGATTTACAAGGATGTTACTGGCACTGAAGAGTTGGAGGTTGGATAGGCTGGGCCTTTTTTAAATGGAATATACAAGGTTGAGGGATGACTTTATATAGATTTTAAAATCATGACAGGCATAGATAAAGTGAATAGCAAAGGTCTTTTCCCTCGGGTAGGGGAGTTCAAAACCAGGAGGCATAATTTTAAGGTGAGAGAAGAAAGATTTAAAAGGGATCCGAGGGGCAACATTTTCACACAGAGGGTGGTTCGTATATGGAATGAACTATCAGGGGAAGTGGTAGATGCAGGTACAGTTGCAACATTTAAGTGACATTTGGACAGATACCTGACTAGGAAAGGTCTAGAGGAATATGGGCCAAAAGGATGCAAATGGGACGAATTTAGTTTGGGAAACCTGGCCTGGACAAGTTGGACCGAAGGATCTGTTTCTGTGCTATAAGCTCTGACTCTATAAATTGCATGAACCACTGGGCCTCTCACCTAAAAAGGCTCCCAAAGCTTTTATAAGTTTTGGCACTAAAGATTTCAAAGTGGAGTGAATCAAGAATACTTTAATGCCAATTTTCTGACTGAATTCCAAAAAAATCAAACTCCATGTCAGCATTGGAACTTATCATGGATCAGGATTTTACTTAACCCAAAAAACTTCAAACATAGGAGCAAATAAACCCTAACAGTTCGTTTAAGTTAGTTAAAACTTTAGTATCATTGTTGTGAGAATGTAGCATTGAATTAATGAGGTCTGTTATAGACATTTGCCAATTACAATATATTTTAAGTCAAATGATATAATTACATCAGTACATTGTAAAATATCCTGCGGGCATGATGGAAACAACGGCTCCTTCTGTGCTTGTTTGTCATACCTTTGTGATTAAAAATTGAATGATCATATAGCTGACCCAACTCTTAGATGGCAGAAGAGAATATTCCTTGAGGAACAAGCAGCAGGCTATGTTATTTGTTTACAAATGCTTGTCAAGGTGAAGACAGTTCCATTAAAATTCATGATTAAGTTACTTGACTGGACATAAGTGACTTCAGCTCTTCTAGTCAGTCTTTCAAATACTATTTTTAATCAAGTTGATTCTTAAATGAATGGAACTATTATCACTGTGAGACTGATTACTAAACTTAGTGATCTTGGACTATGCCCCACTCTCTGCAGCTGAATCCTTAGTTTCCTGACCCACAGGCCACAATCAGTGAAGATTGGGGGCAATATTTCATCCTCACTAACACTCAACACTGGAACCCCCCAGGGTGTGCACTCAGTCCCCTACTGTACTAATTGTATAGCCATGATGGCGTCGCCAAATACTAGACTAATGCATTTACAGGTTCACTGATGACACCACTATAGTCAGTCAAATCTCAGATGGCAACAAAACTGACTACAGACGGGAAGTGGAAGACCTGGAAAAAAGGTGCACTGAGAACAACCTAGCTCTCAATGCTGGCAAAACCATGGAACTCATTACTGACTTTCAGCGGGATGTGCCTTATGCCCCCGACACATTAACAGCACAGAGGTGGAATAAGTGGAGAGTATCAAGCTCCTGGGTGTGGTCATCCACAACAAGCTTTCTTGGACTCTTCATGTGGACGCATTGGTTACAAAGGCCCAACAACGTTTCTTCTTCCTCAGGCAGCTGAGGAAATTTGGCATGATGGTGAATACCCTTGCCAACTTTTATAGGTGCGCCATCGAAAGCATTCTGTCTGGATGTATCACTACCTGGTATGGCAACTGTACCATTCAAGATCGGAGATGGTTACAGAGAGTGGTGAACTCAACCCAGACAATTACAAAGGCCAACCTCCCATCTATAGAATCCATCTACCGGTATCAAGGAATGGCTGCCAGCATTCTCAAAGATCCATCCCACCCTGGCAATGTTTTTCTACAACCTCTACCATCGGGGAGAAGGTACAGAAACCTGAACACATGTCCCAGCTGGATTTGAAACAGTTTCTACTGTACTGTTGTTAGAATACTGAATGGACTCACAAACTCTTAATATTCACCTGTACCTGTGTTTTATTTTTGCTGCTGTTTACCTATATTTACTATCTTTGTTACTTAACTCTGTGATCTGCCTGTATTGCTCGCAAGACAAAACTTTTCACTGTGCCTCGGTACTTGTGACAATAAATTCAATTCAATTCAATTCAACTGTGCATTGGGAGTTCAGCTGTAATTTAGTTAAATAAACTCAATCCAAAGAATAACAAAAATCAGTAAACACACAATTAACTCACAATATACAACATAATGGGCTACACAGTAATTTATCATCTGCCAAGATTACATTTCTTCGCACCATTAGATCAATCAATCATTAACATTCCTAATTATTCAATACATGTGATAAATAATTGACCCATGCTTTAATCAATGAAATTTTTAATTCCCTTCTCAAAAAAACACATAATTAATCATCAAATGCTTATTTTACCTGTCTGGATAGAATTCAAGTTCAAATCTATGACAGAAATTGCAATTCATTTTCTGTAAGGCAAAGCAAACTAATTGATTTTGTTTGCATTTCCCTTTCACTCCTGTTTTAATAAATGCCAATCTTATTGGAACCAAATCCAAAAGTTATATTAATGCATTGAATCATTTAGGGACAAATAACTAAGAACATAGTTTAAGAAAGGTGACTTAAACTATAACCTTTATTTGTTCTTCGATCATTAATAATTGTACTTTCCCTGAAGTATGGATCAATAGTGGATAATCTAATTGAAACACATAAAATTATTCAGGGGCTTGACAGGGTAGCTAACAAGAAAAGATTTTCTGTAGCTTGAGAATCCAGAGTAAGGGGTATTGATTTAGAAGATGGGGTAAGCTATTTCAGATTGGTATAAGGAGAAAACTCTTCACTCATCGGTTTGTGAATCTTTGCAGTGTACTACCCCATAAAGTTGAGAATGCTCAGTAGTTAAGCATATTTACAACAAAGATTACAGAATTTTAGATATTAAGACAACTCAAAGCCACAGCACTACTATGGGAAAGGAGGAGAGTTATTACCTTATTGCAAAATAATATACTCTCGGTCCCTTTTTAAATATGTTTTTAAACCCTCTCCGACAATGCCTCCCAACTTGTTGTTATATTCTGTATGTTTCATAATTCAAAGTCAACACATACTAAGTGGATTGAGAATTGATAGCAATGACTGGACACAATATCCTTCACAGTTGTTGCAGCCAGCTGAAGAAGCATAAACCCACTCCCCTCTTTCTGACCCCTTCAGTTAATCATTACAGAGGTTCAAGCTTCTTTTAACCACAGCCTTATACTTTTTTCCAATTAAAATATCATTAACCTTTTTTACATTAATCAATAAGAAGCCAATTACATGGCATGTTTGAGTGAAAGAAAGAGCAATTTTACTCCCATCAAAAATAAAGCCTCGACATCCAGTATACAGCCTTCATGCAGTCACCTTGGGACTTGATTCATCCTTCCAGTCAGTGCTGTCAAAATAGTTATTTCACTTCTTGAAGTGTGTTGTGGACTAGGCCAGACCACTCAAAGCAGTCTCGAGCAGACAGCCCAGACCATAACTTTGCAATTTGTTTCAGTAATGTTCCGTGAAAATTATCCAGAGCTAGTTAACTCGGTTGACTACTAGGTTTTAAAAACAGACAAAGATTTATTCACACGATTACACAATGAAACACAAAGAACAGAATAAAGAACCTCTACAGAACTCAGTCTATCCAAACTAGACTTAATTATGCTGTTCCGAATATACACAACAGCCCCAATAAGCAAGCCCCCTTTAAAACCCAGTATAAATGGAACGCATGCTTACAGGTTGAAGTTAAAGGGCAGAAAGAGAGAAAGAGTTTCCACACAGCTCACTGTTGGACTCCTGACCAGTTCAGGACTGAACTAAACTGCTTAGCTAGAGAGCTGATCACTCCCCTTTCATTATACAGGCCATTTCTAAAACATGACCACTTTGGCCTGAAGTCTCATCTGTTTACATATATAGCAAAAGGCCTCTCAAAACCCTTTTCATCTCTGTACCAATTCAGACTGATCGGAGCCCAGTATGGTTTATTACCCCTCTGAAAAAAATCAAGGATAGAGTATCCTTGAGCCAAGGAATAAAAAAAAAAGGGACTAGCTTTGTGACAAAGTGTGTGTGTGAGATAGAGCTTTCTGAGTCTGTGTTCAGTTCTGCTTTCTTACTTCCATCTCCTCCTAGTCTACCAAAACGTTGAAATGCAAGTTAGTTGTCATTCTGTGTCTGAAGAGATGATTGGCTCCAGTCAATATTTCATCTCCAGCTTCTGAATATTTCTTGTTGTGATATACATTACATAGGAATTGATGACTTTTACACAACTCCCATGGGGTCTGATTGACTGATTTAATCCTTTGGGAAAATGTTAAATTCCACTCTGATTTTCTTTTTGTTTAATTCAAAGTTGGTTTCATGAAATTTAGCTGAGTTGCATGATTTGAGTGATTCCTGTGCCTAAGTTACACCAATATTTTGATCCCGCCAAAGATGAATAGTTCATATTTTATGTCCTCATTCTCTGGTTAATATGTGCTGAATAGGAATCTGACACTTAATGTGAACATTAACTAACTCTGAAGCAAATCCTCGGAGTCAGTACCAAACTCTAGTGGGAAGTGTGAGAGATTACAATCGATCATTGGCATGACTCAGTGGAAAACCCAGTTCACCACATCCATACAAACAGAACACTTGATGTTGTTAGTGGGTGGTATATGCCCACTGCGAGATCTGCAGAAAGAAAAAGAAAAGAGTCTTTTATAAACAGTGGGTGGGATCTTGTGACATCACAGGACTTGACTGGCACTGGTGAGAGACACGTGCTGCAACCTTTCAGGGAAGCCCACCACATCACAACCCAAGCAGGCAGTGGCGAGGCCACCAGCCAGACTTTCTTGGAATCAGGACCCCTGGAGTAGAATAATGACCATAGAGACTCGAAGACCCACCATCAACCAGAGGCTGGAAGAACTGACAAAATGCTGATCAGTGCAGAAACCTTCTGGTGTTCATGCCGTTGGTCCCATATTTAAACCCCAGCTGCACCCACGTCAAAATGCTGTAAGCCTGGCCTGAAGCATCCACCCAGGTCAGTGCTGTGTCTATGGTTCAGAGAAACACGCAGCGTGGCTGCTAGAGAGTTAAGAATCCTCTGCAGTCCAGAAAGTTAAGTTTCATTATTTTCTGGTTACTACTTCCCACGTACTAACTCAGCCATTGCACCCACCATCCACCAAGGCGCATGGTCTACATTATTGTACTCAGCAATTGCGTGCTTCAGAGAGTCTCACACACCTTAACCTTCCAAACTACCAACTCTTCCTGCCCAATGCACTTCCTACCAACTGACTCAGGACATCCCAGACCCTCTAGAATGCTCATCACTGACAAAGATAACAAACTGCCAAGTTATCTGTCTGTGCCTAAAAGGCAATGCAAGGAAAGACAGAGATTCTGGAAGTATCTAAAGTAAGCGAGTGCTCACAAAGTAAGCTTAATGCCCTTAGATGCATTCTTTTGATACGTCAGATATCTAACTGTCTTTGTTTGCAAAGCAGCACCATTGCAATTTAGAGTTTCGATGAGTTTCAAAGTACAGTATTGAGGTACAGTTCAGCATTAAAAGTGAGTCCAAAATATGCCCTGATGATGTGTCGAGGCAGGTGCTTTGCCAATGCTAACTTTGGTGGGTAGATGGGGATTCCACATGGAGCATAACCTTGAGATGTTAGGAATGCTGACCAAGAAGGATAGCCAGAGAAGAAGCCAGTAAGCTGCAGCCACTCAGACTTCATGTTGAAAATTGTCACCAACTACTTTCACTCCATCGTCTGGGAAAATAGTAAACTGAATACAAATGGGGCAAGATTAGGAAATCATGGGACATAATGCAGACAAATACCCCTTGCCACTCAGGAAGATTCTGGCACTGCCAAAAAGCCTTGGGTGGAAAACAGAATATTTTCTCTTAATGTCAAAAATCCATTCTGGTCATACTTTACTGGCTGACTCATTGTTGCCAACATCACTCAGGAGCTGGGAAATGTCTGTGCTGAGTGTAAATGTTTGATGCTGTAAGGACCAACATTGTATGTGTAATGTCACTGAAACTGTAGTCACTACTTTGATCATTTTATGCATTTCATTAATATAACTTTTAGTTACAAACTATTGAAAACCCTCATGAATTCTGTACTCTCTCATAGTTCCATACCAGTATGGACTAATTGAGAAGGATAGCTATTGTTCAGAAAGGGTTAGAACATCATATGTTGTTAAAGATGAGCAACTTCTCTACCATCATTCCTGTAGCTGGAGTTAAAACAACACGTGCTCACGCAGCCAATAATGGGAAGTGAAGATATATTTACAAATAGGAGAATGTAGTTTTCAGTGAAGCGTCACTTGTGCCACCTAAGAGTCCTTAGAAGTTGTTTTTTTTCCTTTAGATATAGTCATACAGTCCAGCAGCCGGAGTGGATGGAGTCTGATTGATAGTGATCCTTGGGGATTTGGGAAGGCAACTCCATGGGCATTTGTGCCAAAGTGCCCAAACACTTGTTCTGAGGAAGGATCACCCAACTCGAAGCATTAACTCTGATTTTTCTTCACAGATGCTGCCAGATCCGCTGAGCCTTTCCAGCAATTTCTGTTTTTGTTCCTGATTTCCAGCATCTGGAGTTCTTTCGGATTTTATTTGTGCTGAGAGTGCCCTGTTTACCCTCCTCCCCAGACGGTTGGGGATACAAGCTGGGTGGAAGTGAAGGGAACTAGCACCGCTAAGGTGTGCTGGTGGAAGATATCCGAAGGCAAGTACATTGTTCCTCCACTGGGGCTTTCTCCAAGACCGGGAGTAAGGAGAAGGTCCCTCATTCCCCCCTCACCTTGTCGTTTGTACTGAGTGCCACTGACTGGAGCAATGGAGTGCATGCCTGTGTGTATATCTAGCAGACACTGACTGTCTAGCAGCTGGCCTATGTCTGCCTGTGCATGTGAATGAAGGTTTGACTGATTGTCACCGCTGGGTCCTCCCCTGCCTGGTGGCTGAGCAAGTGCCTGGTCACCAGCAACCCCTCCCCCCACCTCACTGAGTGCCTGAAACTGGAGTATTTGTACTCCGGCCAGCATGTGTCAGTAATCTACCCAGCAAGCTAAACTCCTGACCTTACTCTGGCTGATGTCCCCACCAAGGTGTTTGTCTCTGAGCCTCAGAGGGTGCAGGAGGCTCCTCCCTCAGAAGTTAGAGTGAGAGGGGAAAGATATAAAAGAGACCTAAGGGGCAACTTTTTCACACAGAGGGTGGTGAGTGTATGGACTGAGCTGCCAGAGGAAGTGGTGGAGGCTGGTACAATTGCAACATTTAAAAGGCAGTTGGATGGGTATATGAATAGGAAGTGTTTGGAGGGATATTGGCCAGGTGGGACCAGATTGGGTTGGGGTATCTGGTAGGCATGGACGGGTTGGACCGAAGGGTCTGTTTCCGTGCTGTACATCTCTATGACTCTGAGTCTAAGTAAAGGAGGAGCTGCTGTCTACAAGCCTGTGCCAATGCTGCTGATGCCTGCAAGGAGACAAGGGGGGGATGGAGCTGCCAAATAGGGCTGAACATTAGGTCTTGATGTGAACACACAATCACGGTGGGGTAATAGAAGACAGGATCACGTCATAGCGAATCAGCTGAGCTCAGGGATAGCAACCCTTGTAGGACTGACTTACCCAGAATGTGGCCCACTAGTGATTTCAGGGGTTTTCATGGAGGGTTTCTCTGTGAGCGTGGATGATTTTCCTCACATAGTTTTGCAGCCCTCAGCTTATGAAGCATGCAGCATGCCTTGCCTCCACAGTGCTGGTCTCATGCTACCTTACAGTCAGCAACAGTGGGGTACAGGAACCTTCCAGGACTGACACTACAGCTGTTATATTTAAGGCCCAGTGGCAGGCCAGTTTAAACATTGCAAGTGAGGAGCTGCTCTCAGAGTTCGAGGAAGGGTCGAAGGAGGTAATGTAGCTCCCCCATTTTCAGACAGAACCCTGGAGGTCACGTTGGGTGAGGTTTTAGAGAGGAGGGTTGTCCTCTTCCCCCCTGGACTGCCAGAGGACACCACAACCTGATCCTGCCAGCCTGGTGCCAAGGCGCCATCCCGGTCAGTGTCATGTTCATGGTGTGGAGGAATGACATGTCTGTTCCATGGCTTCTCTGGCTGCACCAGGCTCCTTAGAATCATGACGTCATGATTTGGAGATGCCGGTGCTGGACTGGGGTGTACAAAATTAAAAATCACACAACACCACGTTATAGTCCAACAGGTTTAATTGGAAACACACTAGCTTTCGGAGCGTCACTCTTTCATCAGGTGGAGGGCCAATCCTAACACACAGAATTTATGTCAAAAAATTGCAGTGTGATGTAACTGAAATTGTACATTGAAAAATTGATTGTCTGTTAAGCCTTTCATCTGTTAGAATACAGTGATAGTTTCACTTCTTTCATGTGTAAACCCTTTTTTTAAAAGTTGCAATCTCGGGTTAGCTGTTAACAATGGTGATAGCTAGACAATATGTTGAAGGTGTTAGCCCCCTGTGTTCTCTGTCTATTTCCTGATGTTTAGATTGATTCTAATCTAAAAAGTGAGATAACAGAGTTTTACATAAATTCCTGCAGTTGTTAAGCTCAGAGTTCTACATGAATGTATGCAGTTTTTCAGCAAAGTGCAATGTAACTCTTTAGAATCAATCTAAACATCAGGTCATAGACAGAGAACACAGGGGGCTAACACCTTTAACATATTGTCTAGCTATCACCATTGTTAACACCTAACCCGAGAATGCAAGTTTTAAAAAAAGATTTTGTGATTTACACATGATAGAATGAAACTATCACTGTATTCTAACAGATGAAAGGCTCAACAGACAGTCAATTTTTCAATGTATAATTTCAGTTACATCACACTGCTAATGTTTGCTCTAAATTCTGTGTTACGATCGAGCCCTCCACAATCACCTGATGAAGGAGCATTGCTCCGAAAGCTAGTGTGCTTCCAATTAAACCTGTTGGACTATAACCTGGTGTTGTGTGATTTTTAACTTTGTCCACCCCAGTCCAACACCGGCATCTCCAAATCATTGCTTCTAATGGTACACAAGTAAACCAGTGCAATTATGTCTTCAGCCATTTCATTTGCCTTTAAATACACATCAAAGTGCTCAGTGTAGAGCATCCAACATCATGTCTCTTCATCAAATGGTCCTATCACCTCAAATTGCCCACCATTTTGTTTTCCTGCCGGCAGGAATTTTCCCATCACTCGACTCGAGTAGCCACTCACAGACCAAGTACCCTGGGTCAATGCTCCCTGTGTTGGTCGCTCCTTCACTGACTGTGCTGATGTACTGCTCTACCCTGGCATTGCCCACAGTCTGAGTCCCTTCGCAACCGCTGTCAGAGATGAATTCAGTAAACCCCAGGACAGCACTCTCCTCTTCAACTGTTAGCCTGCTCCCCACTGCGTACTATTCTTCCCTGGTATCAATCGCAGCCTGAGTCCCCTCACGATCTCTTTCCTCGACATTACCTCCATGATGCCACGCCTTTTCAATGTCCGGGTGACATCCTTTCTTCCAACAAAAAAAACAGCGTTCGCACACACATTGTGGCCTGAATCCCAATCTTGTCATCAGCTATTGTATTTGTGGTTCAATAGAACCAGAGATCGAGTAGGAGGTAGACAGAGGGTGAACTGGATGGAGAATACTTAATTGTCTGTCCTCTCAGTTCCATAGTCCACCTCAGACTGCCCCTGTAGTTTCCATCTCTCAGTCAGCTAACCCACTCTCTGCAACACACACCCAACTACAGACATAACAATTATTGAGCAGAACCTCCACCCCAATTCTTCACTGTTCAGTCCTAATTTCTTCCAAGATAACATTCTGCTTGTTTCCCCAAATGAATAATACTACTGGATTACCTTAACCAGTCCAAGTCACAGGTCAGTGCCAGGATCCCTCAGAAGTCCGCACAGAAACAAGTCTTCATAACACTTGGATCAGATTGGCAAGAACATGTTGATAATTGTTTTGACCAGCTTCGATACTGTACATTCAAAAAATATTAAGGAATCAGAGAGGGTCAATAAAAGTGACAAAAGATGATTTTGAAACTTTAAACTCTTAAAATATGGAGAGACTCAAACTTGCTGGAGAAAAATGTTGAGAACGATGTGGGATTTTTAAATTTTGGGAGGCATAAATTATGCTACTGTGTAAACAGGTTAATTAACTTGGGCTGTGCTCACTTTAATCCTGTGCTCACAGGATTAAAGAATTACAGTGCAAACAAGATATTCAGTTAGAAGACAGGCACTTCACAGATTCCAACTAAAAGGAGCTAAAACAGTGTCGATAAACCTCTTTAAAAATAATGTTAGATTGATATATTGTCAAGAATGTGGTTGAAGATTACAAAAATCCACATTGGTACATATATAATCAAATACTTTAAAGAATATTTCGAACCTTGTACTCCTGGGGACAGGGAAATGCTATTTGTGGAATAATACCTGCCAGAATTGAAAGACATGGTTCATATGATTAAATTCATAACTTGGATGCCTTTAGATTATTTTAGGAGCTAGATGAGAAATTTAGCTTTCTGACATTACTTAGATCATGTCTCCCAGCAGTTTAATCTAAATGGGTTACGGGCAACAAGAACAAAAGGGCATAAGAAATAGGAGCATGATTAGATTATTTGGCCTTTTAAACCTACTCCCCTATCCATTGTAGAGCAGGTTCTACTTGGTGCAGTATGTGGAAGGGGCAAATCTGTTGGGCCCAAGTACTCTTTTCTTGCTTTACATTTTCTCATATTCTTGTATTCTGCAGATTATTTCTCCCAACACTTCTGCATTAATCCTTAGCTTGCTCAAAGCTAAATCCTATTGTGCTTCAATGCATACTTTCAAGAATTCAACGGCATTTAAGTTAAAACACCTGGAATGTTGCCCATGCTTCAGAGTAGCAATATGCACGTGGGAGTATAGTCAATTGCTTCAACTTTAGTACCTCAATATCCCTTCTCATGTGTATAATTTATTCTGGTGCAGGAGGTAGAACTAATTTCCTTCTTCACTTAGTCTCCCGCTAATTCTCCAAAAACTATATTTTCATAACGCAACTGGTCTAAATGTCATCTCTGTGGAAAATTAGCACTGTAGATGTAAATACATGTTGTGAAATCAGCAGTTTTGGAAATAACTGAAGCACAAAGTAGGTTCTTGGTATCGGCAGTTAGCAATGTGACCACATGAGGATTTGTGTTTTTCTTGAAAGAAATACCTTCTAAATTAACCCTGAGTACATAAAATGATAGCCTGGTGGAGTTTGAATTAATGAAATGTTATCAAAACTGACAAGTGGGTAATTGGAAAAGGAATATTGCAATTTGAGTATAGAATAAGAAGAAGGAAAAACAAGCCCCGCTAATTTCTAATCATAGCAAAGCAACTCTATTTTAGCTTTGAAAGGTCAAACCTGAATTTTGTAGTAAGAGTAAACTTTGTAACTTCTATACACTTTTCAGTTTTGATTTAATAGATCACATAATATTCCTTGTATTAAATGTTACTCTTCAAAACCATTCCATCTTGGGAATTGCAGTGCTAGAGCCTATTAGGTACAGCAGTATAGTCATTTTCATAGTAATTGTTTTGTCATAATTGCAAGTTTTAAGTTTCCACATTGCAGTTAGTAAAGTTTAATTGAGCACAGACTAGAATACCAATATAACCATCAAGTGACTTTGACTACACTTATGAGAATGTGCAGTATCATTCAATTTTGTTTGTGCACTACTTGTATAAGATATAATTGAAATAAGGCCTTCCGCCTCCCATAATAACAAACTAATCCTTGGTTACAAGCCTGCCATATGTAATTTGCTTGAAACTATTGCCACGTATTATTTTGCTCCACACTGATAGGAGTCTGTAAATGGTGTGAGGGTGAAAATCCACTGGCCATGAATCCATCATTTACATTGGGGTGGACATCATGAACAACACAGCACTGATCCCATTGGAGTACAAGGGGCTGGCAGAATGACATTTCATTCACATGGAGCCAGCAGGCACCATGCCACAAGAGGCATATCTCAGGTACCTCAGCAATCCACTGCCAACCTTGCCCTCAACCCTGGAATATGAAACTTTTAACATAGTCACATCAAAATAGGTGTATGCCATTCAGCCCCTTGAGCTGTTCTGCCCCTGCCACACCATGATATTATGGTTGATACAGAACTTAGTTCAGTAACCGTGTTTTTAACTACATTGAGGATAACGGAAAATCATTAATCTTAGATTCGTTGTTAACAAAATTAACTCGCAACAATTGGCTTTTATGGAAGAGAGCTACCATCTCTTGAATGCATAAGCATTTCTTAACTTTGCTCCTGAAATGTATGGCTCTAATTTTTCAACTATGTCACTCTTCATCCCTCATTCCTCTCATCTAGCATCTTGATGCCCTACAACCTGCCTTTACTGTGCAAGCTGAACAACGGCCTTGATTTCGAAGGGCACAGCACCCATTTCCACCTGTTGCCCTCTGCATGCTCTGGTACTGTACAAATGGTCTTGCCCACTCTCTAATACCCAGAACGTGTTGAGCCCCAGACCTAGCAAGGTTCTTACTACTGGTTGACCCAATTAGCTGTTGTGTGCTGTTCAGATTTTAACGTCAAGGGTTTAAGCCATTTAAGCTTTCAAAAGCATTTTTTACTTACCCTTGCAAATGCTTCCCACCTCCATACTTTACCCCAGACATGGGTCCAGATTTTGGACATAAATGTTGAGGAAAGCCTCAAGAACTCCTGTAAAATCATTAAATTTCCAACAATCTGAGTAAACACTGAATTTAAACGCACTACCATTGATACTGGACCAAAGGAAAAGCTCTAGGAAAGAAAGATTTATCATCCTTTATGTTTGTGTTTGGTTTGGAGATAGAGAGATAGCTTAAAATACATCATCTGTTGTTACAGGCTCATCAAAGTTTAAGTACATATTGGGTCAATAAGGCACCTGCTGAGCTGAAGTGTTTAAAATCCAGCCAAACATTCATAATGGAGCAATTGTCATAACAAAAGCTTTGGGATCCACTGAAACATATTCATTTCGAAGCAGGAATATCTAAAGCCAATGAAGGGAGAATCAGTTACAGAACCTTTTTTTAAAAGACATCCAAATCTGCCTGTCCAATAAAAGCAGAGCACAAAATCAAAAATGACAGCAGCAGACACTTGTTTTACATTTTTAATAGATTTTAGTACTTTCTGAACACATACCATACTGGCTAAATCATGTTTTGTTAAAATGATAATCCCTGCATGTACATTAAAACATAGCAGTGATATTTGAAGGTGTCAAAATATTTTACATCTACTTTTCAGAATGCTCCCGGGTCATCAGCAGGTTTTCCATTGATTCGTAAACTCTCAAACCTGATATTCTTTTAATGGACTTCTAAAGCCCTGCTCCACCATATCAAAATGGCACACTGAAGGAATTTTGCTCTTTTTTAAAATGGAGAATGCGACCTCAGCAGGGATGAATGTACGTTTTGCACACTATATATTTCCCAACAAAAAAAAACAGAAGAACATGACGCAGGATCAGGAATGTGGAGGAAAATTGGATTTTATCAAAGAAAATGTGCTATTATATTCAGACATAAATTTGGCTCCCTGCTCTTTGTCAATTAGTTTCATACAGGAAGAACAGACATGGCCCGATGGTTAATGTACCAATGAGCTTTAAATATCTTCACTGGGTCCAACCACTATGAGGCAGACTCATCGCCCTCCCAAAAAGACTAAGTGAGTAGCTGGAAATCTTCCTTTGATCCCGGAAGTAGCCTTCTGACTCTCCCAACGTCCACTGTCACAACTCTATCCCACCTTACCCCACTACCCAATTCCAATCATCCAGTTTTGGACAGGCACTTGTTTGGAGAGTTAAAACCTCTCAGGTCTTCAGTCCTCACATCATGATGACTTGCTACAATGTGCCAACACAATGAGTTAAAATTGGAACTGCAGCATTAGGCTCAGACCACAAATACATCGCTGTGATTTTCTATTTAAATCAGCTCTGGGTCAGTAGCCTAGTGAAGCAGCGATTAAAATAAAAACAATATTTCTTATCCCATGCAGCAGTTGTTCAATGTTGTTGTTGTTGTTAAACCAGTGCATAAGGAGCCAGGCTGATTGCGTGTGAACAAACATTTTTCCCTGCCTTGCTGAGAACAAAAATAAATCATTTTTGCTGTCCAGATTCAGCCCCCAAACTCAACTTGAACAGCAACGTACATCAAAAATCAATGTCTTTTTCCAAGTAACATCTCAGTATTGGACTGTCATTTTTCAAAACAACTCACTGCTCCATATCCCCCACAAGGGGTGAGAAAGTACCAGGCCATTCCTAAATGCTGGTGTCACTAATGTTCTGCTCCTGTAGTTAAGGAGTTCTCTCAAGAGAGTCGCTAGGCTAACATCACACACAGAACTAATGCGTTTAGCCACAAACCATTCAGTGAGACTGCTGCAGCTGGCCGCCTACATAGGGGTTCTTTCTATTTGCACATTTCACCACCTTCAACAAAACCAGTCCTGTTTATTTACTCTTCAGATGGCATGATCAATGGAAAATAAATGTCTGCCATAGCTTCTCAATGAACAAATCAGTTTTAACCCCAGGTATTCTTATTCTTCTGTGGAGTGTTTATCGCTATTTTCTGGATTATTATTCCAATGCTACCTTACAGCTTTGGTTGATAAATTCCTGATGAATTGCCCGAAACGTTGATTTCCCTGTTCCTTGGTTGCTGCCTGACCTGTTATGCTTTTCCAGCACTATCTCCGCCTCCCTGATAAAGAGACTACCTGGGGAGTCTGAGCCAGGCAGATCAGCAAGCGGTAATTTCTGCTCTGTGATAGATTTGTGGTCAGCCGTATTGTTCACAAGATGTTAACATTGACCCCAGTACTCTTAGTGTGTTAACATGATTTATTAATTTCCCCTTTGCCACTAAAATGTTCATAGGCTACAGTACTTGACCCCAGCACAGTACAGTTGATCCCAGAGCCCCACTGAGGAAGGACAGAACTTACCAGGATCCTTCACCTCATCAGCCACAGCAAAATGCTATGACTTTGTGGATGTGAATCAAAACAGGGTTGGGCCCAGCTTTGTGCTCTGCACCTATGCCCATTACATTCACTGATCCAGATGACAACCTCAACCTCACTCAGTGAAAGCCATGATCTGTGCTGGGGTGAAATCAAAAATAAAGTCTCATCAAATAGAAATTGTGATTGCTCAAAAAATCATTACAAATGGATCGCTGGATCCTTTGTAAATACTGGAGGATTATTCTGGCCCATAACAGGCCCACATTACTCAGATGAAACAGTAGATTGGATTTTTAAAAATGTGAGTCTTAATTCTTTTATGGCATGAGGGTGCATAGCCCATGAAGAAATTGACTCCTATTTTTAAAGATCAACAAGCCAAGCCATTGAGAAATTCATGCTGATAAATATTTTGCTGACATGGTAAGGTGTCTGTGGTTCTGCTTATTTAATTTCTTCAAATTTGCAATTCACTGCAAGGTAAACATGATAATCTCAAAGCAGGTAGAAGTTCTAATTGCATCACTTCTGTCAGAATCTTACATTGAGAGACCTTACCAAATACAATAACACACATAATTCAATACGTTTCTCTTATATTAAATGTCTTGCCAAGCAAAACAAACATCAACTTGCTTTTATGTAGCTCCTTCAATAAAGTAAAACATCACAAAGAACTTCATTCAATCATAATTAGACAAAAAAGGGACTGAGATAAGGAATTGCATTAATACAAGCGACAAAGCCATTGATGTACAGCTCAGGTTCTTGCAGGGACACCCAGCACCTAATCTCATTACAGCCTTGGTCCCAACACTCGGAAAAAAAATCATTGAATTTAAAGGATGAGATGAGAGTGATTGCAATTGGTACTAAAGTTGTATTTGATTTGAGTGTAGCATCAAGGAGCCCTAAGCAAAACTGGGGTCAATTGTGGAAAGACTTTTCACTGTTTAGAGCAGTGCCTAACACATGCCTCTTGGAGGCCAAGGATCACAGCCTCAGGACGTCGTCAGGGTCATGTACTCGACCCAAACATCCTCAGGTACTTCATCAATGATCTCTCTATAACCATAAGGTCAGAAGTCAGGAGTTTTGCTAATGACCACACATTTCATGACTCCAAAGATAGTGAAGTAGTCCCTAACAATGTGCAGTAAGACTTGGACAACACTGGGCTGATAAATGGCAGGAAAAAATTGCTCCATATAATAAACAGACTATGACCACCTCCAAGAAGGGAAAATGCAATTACCTCTCTTTGGTATTCAATAGCATTACCACAATGAGTCCTCCATTACCTTGAAGGTCTGTTATTCTCAACCTCTTCCCTCATCTGAGGCTTGGTGGCCCTCAAGTTAAAACACCGCAATCATTTCTCTCTATTGTGGAAGTAGCCCTGTGGTCTAATAAGACTATGGCAACTTTACATCATCAATATCTTGGGGTCACCATTGTTATGACCATGGATGGTCATATCAAATTTCCTGTGGAGAAATTGAAATTTTAATTACAGTCTTTTTTATACTGATGATGAAGGACATACAAATAATATGACGGAGAATTTAAGTGCTGAGCAGTGTGATTAGTTGACTATCTGGAAGGCACGTATGGATCATTCTCAGCCTTGGGAAACATTCCAGAATGTTATACCTCATGGGTGTCAAAGGTGCTTCGGAGAGAATGGTTACAAAGGGGAGGAATTTGATGGAAACTGAACTGACATCCCCTGTGACTTAGCTCAGACTGTGAACATGATGGAAGCAAAGTGAGTAGTTGGATGAGAGATATATTAGATTAGATTCCCTACAGTTTGGAAACAGGCCCTTCGGCCCAACAAGTGCATACTGACTCTCCAAAGAGTAACCCACCCAGACCTATTCCTCTACTCTATGTTTATCCCTGACTAATGCATCTAACACTATGGGCAATTTAGCATGGCCAACTCACCTGACCTGCACATCTTTGGATTGTGGATGCAAACCGGAGCACCCGGAGGAAACCACGCAGGTACGAGGTGAAGGTGCAAACTCCACACAAACAGTCGCTCTAGATTAGGATCGAACCTGGGTCTCTGGCACTGTGAGATAGCAGTGCTAACCACTGAGCCACCGTACCACGCAGATGTGTTTGTCCTTGTCTCATTGAAAAATTACATAAGAGCAAGTTTAAAAGCCAGTTTCAATCCTGTGTGGATGAAGGTGTGCCCTATACAGGTCATGGCTGAGAAAACCCCTTGTCATTCCTGTACTGCAGGTATAAAAAATGAAGCATCTTTCTCTTCAATGAAGTCAAAAGAAAATGAAACAGCAATTTAACTGAAACTGGATAAAGGCCTTTCAGCTGGCCTGTAAAGCTAAGCATTAGCTAAATCGCTCTTTCTGATTCTTTCAGAGGAGCTGTGCTTGCCAGCATGTGTTGCCTATACTACTTGCCCTTGAGAAGGTGGTGTTGAGTCACCTTGGTGAGTCACTGCAGACCAAGTCCTATATGTGCCTACATGTGCCTATACGTGCCTATAAGTCCTATATGTGTCATGTTTTGACCGAATCCCAGTGTCAGAACAGTCATTCATACCAAGACAGGTTGGTAAGTGGCTAGGATGGGGCTTTACAGATAGTGGTCTTCCAATCACCTTTATTCTCTAATGTAACCGAGGTCACAGATTCTGAAGCACATTAGGTAAATCAATGCTAACTGATTTGCTTTTGTTTCTTGTTTTCCTTCATGTTTGGACTCCTCCAGCAAAACCGTGAAATTCAAAGAATTATTCACAAGGAGAAGATTTTCCTACGTTGAAGTTATTTTACTGGAGGCACTGAGAGGGAGTATCTGCCATTTTAATGTGTTGGCAGAATCTAAATCCTGAATTTGAGATGGTCCTTGCAAGTTGTCATAGCCTTAAATGAGGCATGGTAAATTGATGTAAATTGTTTAAAAATACATATGAATTTGATATCTAGGTAAATCGTTATGGATGAAGTTTTGAAGAATTTCCAAGACTCCATCAGTGAGAAAAGAATGAGTTACTCAATCGAAACTTTTCATTAAAATATCAACCACATAGCTACTTGATCTGAGGGTACTGTTAGACTTTGTATTAGAGCAATTCACAAATAAAGGCATTTAAATGATTTGAATATAAACAAAAACTTTTTGTCAATTATTGTTTGAATAATGTGGATGGTTGCTTGTATCATGTTTGGAACATCACGTGCTGTTTTGATCATTGGATAAATGGCAATGTCTGGAGAACATTCAATGCTAAGTGACGAGAGTAAACCTTGGATTTAGAATTTAACTTATGAGGAAAGAATCTGAACTTAACATTTTTTGTTTGAAAGGAAATGATTGAGGAGGGCCAAGATCAAAGTGTTAAAATGCAGGTACAGAATTGGCAGTTTGACTCAGAGGTAGCCTTCAATCTCTGAGTCAGAAGCTTGTGGGCAGCATGGTGGCTCAGTGGTTAGCACTGCTGCCTCACAGCGCCAGGGACCTGGGTTTGATTCCAGCCTCAGGCGACTGGCTGTGTGGAGTTTGCACATTTTCCCTGTGTCTGTGTGGGTTTCCTCCGGGTGCTCCGGTTTCCTCCCACAGTCCAAAGATGTGCAGATCAGGTGAATTGGCCATGCTAAATTGCCCAAAGTGTTAGGTGCATTAGCAGTGGTAAATATAGTGGGTGGGTTACTCAAGGCACGGTGTGGACTTGTTGGGCTGAAGGGCCTGTTTCCATACTGTAGGGGATTTAATTTAAATTATGAGTTATGGTCTCAATCAAAGATTGGCTGCAAGATATGAAACAGCTTTCCCAATTTTTGCACTAGCCTCCAGATGTTACTCAGGAACATATTGCACAGTCAACAGGGCTGTTTCTGCCGGAGTCATTTCCAGGGCCTATGCTGCTGCCAGGCAGTGTCTCTGGCTTCATTTAAGACTTTGTGGTGATTGTTACAACTGAAAGGCCTGCTAGGCCAATCCAGAGAGCAATAGAGAGACAGCCACATTGCTGTTGGTCTGGAGTCACAACTAGGTGAGATTTCCTTCCCTGAAGGGCATTAGTGAACCCAATGTGTTTTTCCAACAGTTGGTTTCATGGTCATCAATCGACTCTTCATTCCAGATATTTTATTTAATTCAAATGCCACCATCCGCAGTGGTGAGATTTGAACCTGTGCCACTAAAACATTTGCTGAGTTTCTGGATTAATTGTCTAGCAATAAACCATAGGCCATCGACTCCCCTGAAGAATCGTGTATATATCAATAAAGTCATCACTCATACTTCTAAATACCAAATAGTACATGCCCAACCTACTCAACCTCTCCTTGTAAGACAGTCCCTCCATTGGCGCTGTTAGCCCAGTGAACCTTCTCTGCTCTGTTCCAACGCCACTACAGGCACAATTGGAGTTGTCAGGGCGCTGAAAGGATCCAGAAAAATGGATGACACAATCATGTCTGTCCATGATTGCTCTTGGTCACCTGGGAACTTTCTCTAAGCAGATATCAGAGGCCACCTGATAGCTGAGATCTAACAATGCTGCCAACACAGACACAATCCATGCCAAAATACTGGAGAATTTGTCTTGGAATGAATACATGGCTTCACTTGCCTGAGGAGGAAAGCATACCAGGGGATCTCTGAGGTGCTGTAATTGTAACTATCTTCAAAAACAGAGACAAGATTGATGGCTATAACAACGGAGGGGTCTCTGTCCTGTCTACGAGATAAGGTTCTCCTTAATCAATTCCTTCCACTTTTTGAAGATCTCCTGCTCGAGTTAATATGCAGCTTCTGTCCATCAGGAAGCACAGTGAACATGTCCTTCACAGCAAGATAAGTTCAAGAAAACTGCAGCAACCTCTTTTTGCGTTCGCTCACTTTGTCAACTGGAAAGGATTAGTGAGAGCCTTGTCAAATATGGCTGCCAGTAGAAATTTTTCATAATCTTGCATTTCCTGCATAATTATACTCTGAATTAGAGGTGCTGGAAAAGGGCAGCAGTTCAGACAGCATTCGAGGAGCAGTAAAATCGATGTTTCGGGCAAAAGCCCTTCATCAGGGAGCTGCCTGAACTGCTGTGCTTTTCCAGCACCTCTAATCCAGAATCTGGTTTCCAGCATCTGCAGTCATTGTTTTTACCTGCATAATCACATGTCAACCATGATTCTCGTCATCTGATCCAACACAGACCCAATACAAAAATAAATTGGGGTCAAGCAAAACTTGGACGGCACGGTTGCTTAGTGGGTCAGCACTGCTGCCTCACAGTGCCATGCACCTGGATTTGATTCCAGCCTTGGGCGACTATATGGAGTTTGCACATTCTTCCCGTGTCTGCGTGGGTTCCCTCCCATAGCCCAAAGATGTGCAGGTTAGGTGAGTTGGCCATGCTAAATTGCCCATTGTGTTAGGTGCATTAGTGGAGGGAAATGAGTCTGGGTGGGTACTGTTTGGAGGGTCGGTGTGGACTAGTTGGACCAAAGGGCCTGTTTCCACACTCTACAGAATCTAATCTAATCTAAAACTGCGGCATCACATCAACTTTCTTTGCTGCTTTACTCTGTTCATCTCCATGAATCTCCCTGCCACAATGGAGTTACTGTACAAGATGATTTGGAACTTGTGTCACTTCCAGTGCAGAGTTAAGACCATCCCAACTTCTGTCATCAATCTGTGATACGCAGACAACACTTGTGTGTTCATATGCAGGGCAATTTAGTATGGCCAATTCATCTAATCTGCACATTTTGGGACTGTGGGAGGAAACCGGAGCACCCGGAGGAAACCCACGCAGACACGAGGAGAATGGGCAAACTCCACACAGTCAGTCGCCTGAGTCGGGAATTGAACCCGGGTGTCTGGCGCTGTGAGGCAGCAGTGCTAACCACTGTGCCACCGTACCTCCCACTTCTCCTGCAAGGGACAGGATTTCTCATTATAAAGGATGAGGAGCCTAATATCAGGCACCCCTCCAGCTGTTAGCTGACAAGAAACCTTTTCTTTTCAAGAGCCACAAGATGCAACAACTCAGAGATTCCCATGGCCTCTGGAAACTTCCTCCCCCACCTCTTCCCTCTGATTCCATCCCCTCCCCTAACCCCACCTCTTGTCGGGTATTCACCATCCCTGCCAACCTTCTGCTTTCCTGATGCTACATGTTCTATACTCAGCAAAGGTTTCAGCTTTATACCTCTGCGTCCCCACCTTGATGAATTTCAGGCATGACCTAATATCAAACTCTTGTTTTGTTGTCTTTGCCTCTGTACCTGTTTCTTTGGACAAGAGTCCTCTCCCTCTCCCACAGACCCCTTTGTCCGGCTTCAACACTTACCCTCCACCTGGACCTCTCCCTCTGGCCTTTACCTGCACTCAACCTGTTCATTGAGAACATGACACTGGTCACCTCAATTTCTCTGCACCAACCTCTCTCACCCAATCCATCCCAATCCCAGTCCCTCCGAACTGACAGCACTCCGTCTGCTTACATCCAACTCTGACGTTGTTGCTAAGCCTGCCAATAGGGGTGGTGCTGATGGAGTCTGGTGGACTGACCTCTACTTGCGGAGGCAGTGCCAGCTCTCAGGTACCTCCTCCTATCACCCCGGACCATGACTCCACCATGGAACATCAAGCCATTGTTTCAACTACCATCACTAACCTCATTTCATCTGGCAATCTTCCCCCACCACTGTCTCCAAGCTGATAGTATCTCAACCTCACACAGGTCAGTTCCACCTCCATCCAAAACTCCTCCAGGCACACCCGTTTCTGCATGTTCCTGCCTTGACTCAGTCTTCTCTCCCCTGGTTCTGTCCCTGCCCACTTACACTCTGAGGCTTTACGGCAGTTTCCGAATGTCCAGTCTGCAGACTCCAGCTGCCTCCTCTTCACTGTGGGCATGCAATCCCTTCACACGTCCATCCCTCATCAAGATGGTCTCAGAGCTTTCTACTTCTTTCTAGCACAAAGGTGTAAACAATCCCCACCCACCACCACCCTCCTCAGCCTGTTTGACTTCATCCTCACCCTAAACAACTCAGCTTTTAACTCCTCTCACTTTCTTCAGGTCAGAGAGGCGGCCATGAGTACCCGCATGAACAACTTTCTTGTTCCAGTCCTATTCCAGCCTCCACCCACAACTCTTTCTCCAATATATCAATGATATCATCAGTGCTGCTTCCCTCTCTCATCCAGAATTGGAAAAGTTAATTGATTTTGCTTCCAATTTCCAACCTGCCTTCACTTTCACCTGGTCTTTCTCTGATTCCTCCCTCCACTTCCTCGACATCTCTGTTTCCATTTCTGGGGATAGACTGGCCACTAATATTCACTATAAACCTACTGACTCCCACGACTACCTCACTATACATCCTAGCACCCTGCTTCCTATAAAAACTCTATTCCATTCTCCCAGTTCCTCTGTCTCTGTTGCATTTGCTCCGGTGAGGCCAACTTTGACAAGGGAATCTCTGAAATATCGCTTTCTTCCCCAACTGAGGATTTCCCCATCATCAATAAGGTCCAACCCATCTCCTGCACTTCTGCCCTCACACCCTCACTTCCCTCCTTCAACAGCAGTAGAGTTACCCTTGTCCTTACCTACCATCCTACCAGCATCTACATCCAGAAGATCATCAGCCAGCATTTTCACCATTTCCAGCAAGATGCCACCATCAGGCATATTCTCTTCCCCTCCCTTATCCGCAGGGACCATTCCCTCTGGGGCACACTGGTCCACTCTTTCTTCACTCCCAACACCCATTCACAACCTCATGGCACCTTTCCCTGTAACCACCAAAGGTATAGCACCCGCCCATTTACCTCCTTCCTCCTCAGTATCCAAGGGCCCAAACATATCTTCTTGGTGAAGCAGCATTTTACCTGCACTTCTCACAGTCGAGTCTACAGCATTCACTGCTCACAAAGTGGTCTCCTCTACATGGGGGAAATGAAGCATAGACTGGGACTCAATATCGTAATCAATAATTTTTGGGCCTGAACTCCCCCATGTCTTAGCTCCCTGCCCCACACACCAGGCCTTGTTATCACTGTCTGCTATTACACACTACACATTGTTAGTCACTAAGAAGCCTCCATGAACAGCTTTTTACCTTCCCAGCCAGATTGTTATTGACTCCTTTGTCTGTTCTTCTCTATCTTTGGACTCCATCCCCACCTATTGTTTACTCCTTACCCCTCCCCCCACCCTATCCTTCTACATATAAACTGACGTTTTCCTTGCTACCATCAGTTCTGTGGAAGGGTTACTGCACCCAAAATGCTAACTCTGATTTCTCTTCACAAATGCTTCCAGACCTGTTTCCAGCAACTTCTGTTTTTGCCTCCAACTGTTGGGGAGCTTTCTACCCCATTGAGGGCTTTCTGTTCCTGGAGGGATTGAATGAAATGAAGGTGGGTGGTGTGGCTGTTAGTGCTGGTGCAGGCAGTTGAACAGATTTGAGGTGCCCTGGGGAAGTGGGTAGACAGCACTGAGGCCATGCGGGGTTAGCAGTGTGTAAGTTTGGGGTGAAACAAGAATGAATGAGGGAAGATGTTGAAGGCAATAATGACAGTGGAAGGTGAGAGATTGAGGGTGTGAGGTAGCAGACGGAAGTGTAACACTCACCTGGTTGGAGTGGTCATTGACTTCAAGTGATCTGATTGGCTCTTTCTTTGAGCTATGGAGACCACACCAACCTAGGAGGTGACCTCAAAGCAGGCTGTCAGGAACTGGTGTCATGGTCTCCTCTATTGGAACCCTTCATCTGCACAACACCATCCACCGAGACCACCAGAAACCGGATGGGGCAACTGTGGTACCGTTTCCCCTTTCTCCGACATCATCCATCTGTCACTGATCAAGGCAGCTGGTTCCCACTGGGTCCATAGCAAACTTTCAATGGTGGGGCGAGGATCAGGCAGGAGAGTCACCATTGGGGTGATGTGGAGGATCCGGTATTGGACTGGAGCAAACAAAGTTAGAATTCACACAACACCAGCTTATAGGCCAACAGGTTTATTTGGAAGGACTAGCTTTCGGAGCACTGCTCCTTCATCAGGTGGTTGTGAAGAATAAGACCATAAGACACAAAATTTAAAGCAAAAGATTACAGTGTCATACAACTGAAATGATTTCTGGAACACACCTGGATTGTTGTTAACTCTTTCATTTTTCAGAATGGGTTGCAGATTTCAGTTCATTAATATGTAAATCCCAGAACTTGCAGTAGTGAGTAGAGTGGGTTCTTTCTTGATTATATGTTTTTTAAGATATGTGTCTTGATTAAACTGTAAATATAAGCCATAACTATTAATCTAACCTGGGGCAGTGTCTTGTAGAGGAATACAATGGTGTTATTTTCTAGGTCTGTAGATTGTGAAGGAGCAAAAATGGCATTTAGTACAGTGATATGTGTTTCTTGACATATGTGGGAGTTTAAAGAGAGTTTAAGGGTTACTGTGGATTATATCTGCCATAAACGCTGTTGGATGCGAATCCTATCAGATCGAATGGATCAGTTGGAGAGACAGTTAGAAGCGATGAGGAATTTGCAACAGCATGTGATGGATGGCAGTTATTGGAAGGGGGGAAAGTCTCAGATACAGTCACATAGATGAGTTAACTCCAGGAAAGGTAAGAGAGGGAGGCACCTTGTGCAAGTGTGTTCTGTGATTATACGCATTTAAAACAAGTATGCTTTTTTGGAAAATGTAAGGGGTGATGGATTCTCAGGGGAACGTAGCACGAACAGCCAAGTTTCTGGTATTGAGACTGGTTCTAATGCAACAAGGGGTATGTCAGGTTCCAAGAGATCAATTGTGTTCAGGGATTCTCTAGTCCGAGGTACAGACAGACGTTTCTGTGGCCAGCAGAGAAAAAGCAGAATGGTGTGTTGCTTCTCTGATGCCAGGATCAAGGATGTCTCAGAGAGGGTGCAGAATGTTCTCACGGGGGAGAGGTGCCAGCAAGAGGTCATTGTCCACATTGGAACCAAAGACATAGGAAGTGAAAAGTTTGAGATTCTGAAGGGAGATTACAGAGAGTTAGGCAGGAATTTAAAAAGGAGGTCCTTGAGAATAGTAATATCTGGATTACTCCCAGTGCTATGAGCTAGTGAGGGCAGGAATAGGAGGATAGAGCAGATGAATGCATGGCTGAGGAGCTAGTGTATGGGAGAAAGATTCACATTTTTGGATCACTGGAATCTCTTTTGGGGTAGAAGTGACCTGTACAAGAAGGACGGATTGCACCTAAATTGGAAGGGGACTAATATACTGGCAGGGAGATTTGCGAGAACTGCTCAGGAGGATTTAAACCAGTAAGGTGGGGGGTGGGACCCAGGGAGATAGTGAGGAAAGAGATCAATCTGAGACGGGTATAGCTGAGAACAGAAGTGAGTCAAACAGTCAGGGCAGGCAGGGACAAGGTAGGACTAATAAATAAAACTGCATTTACTTCAATGCAAGGGGCCTAACAGGGAAGGCAGATGAACTCAGGGAATGGTTAGGAACATGGGACTGGGATATCAGCAATTACAGGAACATGGCTCAGAGATGGGCAGGACTGGCAGCTTCATGGTCCAGGATACAAATGCTACAGGAATGTTAGAAGGGGAGGCAAGAGAGGAGGGGGAGTGGCATTTTTGATAAGGGACAGCATGACAGCTGTGCTGAGGGAGGATATTCCCGGAAATACATCCAGGGAAGTTATTTGCATGGAACTGAGAACTAAGAAAGAGATGATCACCTTATTGGGATTATTGGAACTGCCATAGTTTTAAGGGATTAGATGGAGAGGAATTTGTTAAGTGTGTACTAGAAAATTTTCTGATTCAGTATGTGGATGTACCTACTAGAGAAGGTGCAAAACTTAACATTCTCTTGGGAAATAAGGCAGGGCAGGTGACTGAGGTGTCAGTTGGGGAGCACTTTGGGGCTAGCGACCATAATTCCATTAGATTTAAAATAGTGATGGGAAAGGATAGACCAGATCTAAAAGTTGAAGTTCTAAATTAGAGAAAGGCCAATTTTGACCGTATTAGACAAGAACTTTCAAAAGCTGACTGGGGGCAGATGTTCGCAGGCAAAGGGACGGCTGGAAAATGGAAAGCCTTCAGAAATGAGATAACAAGAATCCAGAGAAAGTATATTCCTGTCAGGGTGAAAGGAAAGGCTGGTAGGTATAGGGGATGCTGGATAACTAAAGAAATTGAGGGTTTGGTTAAAAAAAAGAAGTAAGCATATGTAAGGTATAGACAGGATAGATCGAGTGAATCCTTAGAAGATTATAAAGGAAGTAGGAGTATACTTAAAAGGGAAATCAGGAGGGCAAAAAGAGGACATGAGATAGCTTTTGGCAAATAGAATTAAAGAGAATCCAAAGGGTTTTTACAAATACATTAAGGACATTTTGACAGAGTGACGAGGAGAGAAGGTGGAGTGAAGTGAAGGCTGCTGGGAAGGATACGGTTTTCCCACTTAGAAAAGGGACTTAGCTCAGGAGTCTGGCCTCCATTTTGACAGAGTGGCGAGGAGAGAAGGTGGAGTGATACGAGGGCTGCCAGGGCTTAATTTATACTTGGGCAGTTGGCTAAACCCGAGACACTACACATGTAGTAACTCCCTCGCGCCCCCCTCCTCTAACTGGAAGAAAGGTAAGGTTACCTTACCTCAGTAAGGTAAGGCTTTTATTTTTTCTTTATCTTTCTTTTTTATATATTTAAGTGCATTGTTTGGGTTTAGTTAGTTCATATAAAGCTAAGCTTACAATGGCAGGGGACCTCAGACCCCTGGCATGTGCTCCTTGCTTGATGTGGGAGCTCAGGGACGTGGCTGATGTCCTGACTCTTACACTTGCAAGAAGTGTGTCCAGCTGCAGCTCTTGTTTGACCGCATGACGGCTCTGGAGCTACGGATGGACTCACTGTGGAGCATCCATGATGCTGAGGAGGTCGTGGATAGCTCGTTTAATGAATTGGTCACACCACAGGTTAGAGTTGCTGAGGGAGACAGTGAATGGGTGACCAAAAGACAGAAAAAGAGTAGGAAGGCAGCGCAGGTGTCCCCTGTGGTCATCTCCCTCCAAAACGGGTATACTGTTTTAGGTACTGTTGGGGGAGATGGCTCACCAGGGGAGGGCAGCAGTTGCCAGGATCATGACACCGCGGGAAAAAGATTCATAGGGCCATAGTTAGAGGGGATTCTATTGTGAGGGGAGTAGATAGGCGGTTCTGTGGCCGAAAATGGTACTCCCAGATGGTATGTTGCCTCCCAGATGCTCGGGTCAGGGATGTCACCGATCAGCTGCACAGCATTGTAAAAGGGGAGGGTGATCAGCCAGTGGGAGGGTGAACAGCCAGTTGTCTTGGCGCTTATAGGCACCAATGATATAAATAGGAAATGAGATGAGGTCCTGAAAGAAGAATTCAGGGAGCTAGGCGAGAAGATAAAGAGAAGGACCTCAAAGGTAGTGATCTCAGGATTACTACCAGTGTCACGTGCTAGCCAGCGTAGAAATGAAAGAATAGGCAGGATGAACATATGGCTTGAGAGATAGTGTAGGAGGGAGGGGTTCAGATTTGTTGGGTATTGGGAGCAGTTCTGGGGAAGGTGGGACTATTACAAAATGGACAGTCAACATCTGAACTAGACCAGAACCAATGTCCTTGGGGCAGTTTTTGCTACTATTGTTGGAGAGGTTTTACACTAATGTGGCAGGGGGCTGGGAACCAGATGAGAAAACAAGTAGGCAGTGAGGTGGAGACTGGAGACTGTAAGAATTATGAAGATAGTATAAGTAAAGGGAAGAGTAAGCAGAGAGCAGATGAGCGCAAAAAAAAATGGTGGTATGAAATGCATCTACTTTAATGCAAGGAGTATAGTGTGTAAGGCAGATGAACTTAGGGCTTGGATTGGTGCCTGGGAATATGATGTTATTGCAATCACAGAGATTTGGTTGAAGGAAGGGCATGGTGATTGGCAACTAAATGTTCTTCAGACAGGGCAGGGAGGGAAGTAAAAGGGGGGTAGGAGTTGCATTGCTGGTCAGGGATGATATCACGGCTGTGCTAAAGGAGGACATTATGGAGGGCTTGAGTAGTAAGGTATTATGGATGGAGCAGAGGAATAAGAAGGGTGCAGTTACATTGTTGGGGCTGTATTACAGGCCTCCCAACAGTGAGTGTGAGATAGAAGAACAAATAGGTAAACAGATTATGGGAAGATGTAGAAGCAATAGGGTAGTGGTGATGGGAGATTTTAATTTTCCCAACATTGACTGGGATATGCTTAACATCAGATGTCTGGATGGGGTAGAATTTGTAAGAAGCATCCAGGAGAGTTTTCTAGAGCAATATGACAGTAGTCCAACGAGGGAAAGGACCCCATTGGACTTGGTACTGGAGAATGAGCCAGGACGGTGGTAGAGTTGCAGTGGGGGATTTCTTTGGGAACAGTGACCACAATTCTGTAAGTTTTAGAATACTCATAGATAAAGAAGAGAGTGGTCCTAAGGGAAGAGTACTAAACTGGACCAAGGCCAATTATATCAAAATTAGGAAAGAGCTTGAAAATGTGGATTGGACGCAGCTATTTGAAGGGAAGTCCACATTTGATATTTGGGAGGCTTTCAAAGATAGGTTAAAGATTGCGCAGGATAAGCATGTCCTGTTGAAGGAAAAGGATAGGAATGGCAAGATTTGTGAACCATGGATGACAGGAGAAATTGAACGACTAACCAAGAGGAAAAGGAAAGCATACATAATGTCTAGGCAGCCAAGAACAGAATGGGCCCTGGAGAAATATCGGAAGAGTGGGACAAGTGCTAAATGAGGGATCAAGCGGGTTAAAAAGGGGTCATGAAATAGCTTTAGCAAACAGAATTAAGGAAAATCCCAAAGCATTTTATTTTTATATAAGAAGCAAGTGGGTAACTAGAGAAAGGATTGGTCCACTAAAGGATAACGAAGGAAGGCTGTGTGTCGAACCTGAGAGAATGGGTGAGATTTTGAATGATTACTTTGCATCTGTGTTCACTGAGGAGAGGAACATGATGAATGTTGAGATTAGAGATAGAAGTTTGATTAGTCTGGATCACTGTGGCATAAGTAGGGAAGATGTGTTGGGTATGCTAGAGGTTATTAAGGTGGACAAATTCCCAGGACTGGATGGGATCTACTCCAGGTTGCTGAGGGAAGTGAGAGAGGAAATAGCTGGGGCCCTGACAGATATCTTTGTCTCATCCTTAACTACAGGTAAGGTGCCGGAGGACTGGAAGGTTGCTCATGTTGTCCCCCTGTACAAGAAGGGTAGTAGGGATATTCCGGGTAACTACAGTCCAGTGAGCCTGACGTCAGTGGTGGGAAAGTTTCTGGAGAAGGTACTGAGGGATAGGATCTATTTATATATAGAAAAGAATGGGCTTAGCAGGGAGAGGCAACATGGCTTTGCGCGGGGGAGATCATGCCTTATCAACTTAATAGAGTTCTTCAAGGAAGTGATCAAGTTGATAGATGAAGGAAGGGTTGTTGATGTCATATACATGGACTTTAGGAAGGCATTTGGTACAGTTCCCCATGGTAGACTAAGGGAGAAAGTAAAGCATATGGTGTTCAGGGTGTTCTAGCTAGGTGGATAAAGAACTGGTTGAGCAACAGGAGACAGAGAGTAGTAGTTGAAGGGAGTTTCTAGAAGTGGAGAAAGGTGACCAGTGGTGTTCCACCGGGATCAGTGCTGGGGCCACTGTTGTTTGTGATGTATATAAATGATCTGGAAAAGGGCATTGTTAGTCTGATCAGTAAGTTTGCAAATGTCACGAGGATTGGTGGAGTAGCAGAAAGCATAAGGGACTGTCAGAGAATACAGGAGGATATAGATAGACTGGAGAGTTGGGCGGAGGAGTGGCAGATGGAGTTCAATCCAGAAAGATGTGAAGTGATACATTTAGGCAAGACTAATTCTGGAGTGAATTATACAATGAATGGAAGAGCCTTGGGAAAAGTTGATGGGCAGAGAGATCTGGGAGTGCAGGTCCATTTTACCCTGAAGGTTGCTGCACAAGTGGATAAAGTGGTCAAGAAGGCATATGGTATGCTTGCCTTCATTGGACGAGGTATTGAGTATAAGAGCTGGCAAGTCACGTTAACATTGTACAAGACATTGGTTCAGCCGCATTTAGAATACTGTGTACAGTTCTGGTTGCCACATTACCAAAAGGATGTGGATGCCCTGGAGAGGGTGCAGAGAAGGTTTACGAGAATGTTGCCTGGTATGGAAGGTGCTAGCTCTGAAGGGAGGTTGAGTAGGAAAAAGGAGTTTGAGGGGGGACCTGATTGAGGTTTATAAAATCATGAAGGGTATAGACAGGATGGATAGAGACAAGCTTTTTCCCAGGGTGAAGGATTCAGTAATGAGAGGTCACACTTTCAAGGTGAGAGGTGGAAAGTTTAAGGGGGATACACGTGGCAAGTACTTCACACAGAGGGTGGTGGGCGTTTGGAGCGCGTTGCTAGCAGAGGTGGTAGAGGCAGGCACAGTAGATTAATTTAAGATGCGTATGAATAAATGCATGAGTAGGTGGGGAGTAGAGGGATACAGATGCTTAGGAATTGACCTCGACAGGTTTAAAAAGTACATTTGGATCGGCTCAGGCTTAGAGGGCCAAAGGGCCTGTTTCTGGGTTGTAAATTTTCCTTGTTCTTTCTTCTTTAAAAGGATAAGTAGGGAGAGAATAGGGCCCGTCCAAGATCAGCAAGATGGCCTTTGTGTGGAGTCACAGAAAATGGGGGAGTATTTACTGTGGAAAGGAATATGGAAGATATAGAATGTAGAGAAATAGATGGTGACACATTGGAAAATGTCCATATTACAGAGGAGGAAATGCTGGATGTCTCGAAACACATAAAGCTGGATAAGTGCCCAGGACCTGATCAGGTGTACCCTGGAACCCTATGGGAGGCTCAAGAAGTGATTGCTGGGCCTCTTGCTGAGATATTTGTATCATCGATAGTCACAGGTGAGGTGTTGGAAGACTGGAGATTGGCTAACATGGTGCCACTGTTTAAGATGGGTGGCAAGGATAAGCCAGGGAACTATAGACTGGTGAGCCTGACGTTGGTGGTGGGCAAGTTGGTGGAGTGAATCCTGAGGGACAGGATATACATGTATTTGGAAAGGCAAGGACTGATTCGGGATAGTCAACATGGCTTTGTGTGTGGGAAATCATATCTCACAAACTTGATTAAGTTTTTTGAAATAACAAAGAGGATTGATGAGGGCAGAGCAGTAGATGTGATCTATATGGACTTCAGTAAGACGTTCGACAAGGTTCCCATGGTTAGCAAGGTTAGATCTCATGGAATACAGGGAGAACTAGACATTTGGATACAGAACTGGCTCAAAGGTAGAAGACAGAGGGTGATGGTGGAGGGTTGTTTTTCAGACTGGAGGCCTGTGACCAGTGGAGTGCCACAAGGATCTGTGCTGGTTCCTCTACTTTTTGTCATTTACATAAATGATTTGGATGCGAACATAAGAGGTACAGTTAGTAAGTTTGCAGATGACACCAAAATTGGAGGTGTAGTGGACAATGAAGAAGGTTACCTCAGACTTCCACTAGATCTTGACCAGATGGACCAGTGGGCTGAGAAGTGGCAGAAGGAGTTTAATTCAGATAAATGCAAGGTGCTGCAGTTTGGGAAAGCAAATCTTAGCAGGACTTATATACTTAATGGTGAGGTCCTAGGGAGTGTTGCTGAACATAGAGACCTTGGAGTGCAGGTTCATAGCTCCTTGAAAGTGGAGTCGCAGGTAGATAGGATAGTGAAGAAGGCATTTGGTATGCTTTCCTTTATTGGTCAAAGTATTGAATACAGGAGTTGGGAGGTCATGTTGTGACTGTACAGGACATTGGTTAGGCCACTGTTGAAATATTGAATGCAATTCTGGTCTCCTTCCTATTGGAAGGATGTTGTGAAAATTGAAAGGGTTCAGAAAGGATTTACAAGGATGTTGCCAGGGTTGGAGGATTTGAGCTATATGGAGAGGCTGAACAGGCTGGGGCTGTTTTCCCTGGAGTGTCGGAGGTTGAGGGGTGACCTTATGGAGTTTAAAAATTATGAGGGTCATGGATAGGGTAAATAGACAAAGTCTTTTCCCTGGGGGCGGGGAGTCCATAACTAGAGGGCATAGGTTTAAAGTGAGAGGGGAAAGATATAAAAGAGACTTAAGGGGCAACTTTTTCACACAGAGGGTTGTATGTGTATGGAATGAGCTGCCAGACGAAGTGGTGGAGGCTGGTACAATTGCAACATTTAAGAGGCATTTGGACGGGTATATGAATAGGAAGGGTTTGGACGGATATGGGCCGGGTGCTGGCAGGTGGGACTAGATTGGGTTGGGCTTTCTGGTCAGCATGGATGGGTTGGACTGAAGGGTCTGTTTCCAAGTTCTATGACTCTATGACTCTACGTCACCATCTCGAGATAACTTAAGGTTTTACAAAAAAAGTGACATCTCAGCTCAGACAATGCATTGTAAGTGTGAGGTCAGAGTCTGTCTGCATCTCAATCTTGAGTCAGACTGGTTCTATTTCCAAAGTGGAATTTACAAAATGTTACATGGATTGACTGCCTGCATTGACTGCCTGCAGATTATGTATTTTTTTTGAGCAAAAGAGAACGTATTTTCAAATATAATTCTGCAAATAGGGGTGCGGTAGGTAGTCATTGAAGCAGGTTTGATAAGATACAGCGAGAGGACTCACCAGGCCTTGTGGCCATAACCCCTCCGAGAAACATAAACTTGCTTGGAAAATGTCTTAAAACTGTTCACCACTCTCATCGAACTAGAAGCTGCAACTCCTTATCGGGAGAATGCCCCCTGTATACTTGAAACATTATGTGGTTTAGCCAAACATAATAGCACCATTCTTCATCCAGGATGGAATCTTCCTGCACTCAACAGTCCAGATTAAGTACCGATAGGTATATAAGTGCACAGCTAAACACACACAGGTTTTGTCACTCCTTCACTCTGTGTCAATCAGTCAAGGTAATGCCTGATCTCTATGGGTCAGGTTCACCACTGGCGCCAGTAGGGATCTGGTTTCTGTTAAACAATCTCCAGCTGTCAACATTAAGTTAATATGGGAACTGCCCTGCCACATTTTACTCCATCAAACATGATGCTACAGTGAATTCATTGGGAAAAAAGCTGGACAGTACATCATTCCGAAGCTATCGGCCATTTTACAGTAGCTCTGCCTTAACAAAAAACAGCAAGTCAAAAGGGATTTATGATATAAGATCATTTTCAAAACACTCTGAATTTTTTTTAACTTTGCACCCTTATACTATAATGGAAAGACTGGCATAGTCACGGGTGAGATCTGTACTAATGTGCAGTTTTATTTTTTGATTTTTTTTTATAGTTGCTGCCTCTGAGCTCTGAAAATTCAATCAATTCCAGTTTCAGCTTTCTGCCTTTGCATTCCTTCTAATGTGCTTAATTGGCAACCTCAAACTGAAGTCAAATCACTTACAGCAGAGGTAGCGGTCACCTGACTACTGCAAGTCAGCTCGAACACTATGTACAAACGCTTTTCTCCAAACTAATCCTGTGTTCCTGATGTGGGGCATGAATCCCAAAAGCTTCTGCCTTAAAAAGGAGCGAATTCTAATTAAAGTGTTGCTATCATCGTTGTGGAAGGTCTTTGGAAGCTGCTGCAGCCTCTCTGCCCATCACTACTCCTCCTCACCCCCAAACCCCCACCCTCCTGGTAAGCACCCTGTCAGATGTCAGGGAAATCCAGTTCTATGGTTAAAATATCCCCACGGTCAAACAAGCCATCTGCAGGCAGTGACGTACCTTCTTGCTGCAAGGAGATGTTGTCTCAACAAATATACCAATTTAGCACTATCCCTCCTTTCCAGGCTCTGTGAGGAGACAGCTGAGACTGGGAATGCCGCAGAGTGAAGTTTGGAACTTAACCCCAATAGAGAACACCACCAAACCAATAATCTGTCTTCACCTTCTTGATTCTGTTCACTCTCTAATATTGACAAACCAGGAAGAGTTGAACCAAAAACAGAAATTGTTGGAAAGAGTGAGCAGGTTTGGCAGCATCTGTGGAGAGAAAGCAGGGTTAACATTTTGGCGTCCTCCATCGCCAGACCATAGCAACACGACGGCTGGAGGAAGAGTGCCTCATCTTCCGCCTAGGAACCCTCCAATCACAAGGGATGAACTTAGATTTCTCCAGTTTCCTCATTTCCCCTCCCCCCACCTTGTCTCAGTCAAATCCCTCGAACTCAGCACCGCCTTCCTAACCTGCAATCTTCTTCCTGACCTCTCCGCCCCCACCCCCCACTCTGGTCTATCACCCTCACCTTGACCTCCTTCCACCTATCGCCCCTCCCCCAAGTCCCTCCTCCCTACCTTTTATCTTAGCCTGCTTGGCACACTCTCGTCATTCCGTCGATTCTTCTGCTTCTTGGATGCTGCCTGACCTGCTGCGCTTTTCCAGCAACACATTTTCAGCTCTGATCTCCAGCATCTGCAGTCCTCACTTTCTCCTTAACATTTTGGATCCAGTGACCCTTCTTCAAAACGAGACTGAAGTTCAAGGGTCACTGGACCTAAAAGCTGGTGCTTTCTCTCCACAGATGCTGCCAGACCTGCTGACTCCTTCCACCAATTTCAGTTTTTGGTTCTGATTTCAGGTCTCCTCAGTTCCTTGATTTTTGTTTTGTTCAGGAAGAAATGAAGTTTAATGGATTTCACGAAAGGCATGTAACAATTCAGTTCAAGTAACAGATGGAATGAAACAGCAGACATCAAAAGTGAATAAATGATATTTCTTGTGACAAATCTAATCAGTGGGAGAGGTTTGATGGTCCACACCAGTGGAAGAAGCCTTGTAAACAATTCCTAACTGCTGTATTGTGTTATTTAGGAAGGGGATTGTTGTCCTTCAGTGCATGACATAATGTGCACAATTACACAATAATTAACCATTGTTAATGACTATATTCCTGAACTGGGAACTTGGGGCAAACACTGTCTTTAGTATGATTCTTCCCTGTTGGTTTCATGCTGGAATTTTAATGGGTTCTGCGAAATACATGCTGGAATGAAATGATATTGTTTAGTGTGCAGGAAATATAATTTGGCACAACAGCCTGGTGCTTATTGTTCCTGAACGAATAATTTAGCGATTGAACCAATAATGCAGAGATGAGATCAAGCCTCTACCACAACAGGTGGGGAAATTAAAAATCAGCAATTGAAATAAATCTGGAATTAAAATATCTTGACCATGCTCAAATTGTCATAAAAACCTACTTGAATCCCTAGTGTTATTTAAGCAAGGAGATTCGCATCATTAATCTTTTCCACTCTATATCTGATTTCAGATTTACAGATATGTCGCTCTTAACTGCAATCCAAAGTGAACAAGAAAGCCACTCCTTTCTACAAAGGTGCACAAATAAAATGGAATAAAACTAAAAGCAGTGCAGATGATCAGTCACCAACCTAGTCACCAGGAATCTCTCCACAAATGCTGGCAGACCTGCTCACTCTTTCTAGCAATTCCTGTTTTTTTGGTTCATCTCTTCCTGGTTTGTCACGATTATTGGTTTGGAAGTGCTCTCTGTTGGGGCTAAGTTCCAAACAGACTAGACAAGAGAGGACCTGGTCCAGTCATTTTTACAGAATCATACCTTCCAGACAATGATCCACCAACATTCCTGGCTATGGCCTGTCCCATAAGACAGGACAACAGAACAAAAGTGGCAACACAGTGGCACACAGGCAGCAGGGAGTGGCCCTGGGAATCTAGAACATTGACTGTGGAGTGCATGAGGTCTCTTGGCATAGTCAACCATGAGCAAGAAGACCACCTGTACCTGCTGTTCTTCCTTAGCTGGTGAATCCATATTCCTTCATGTAGAACACCTCTTAGAGGCAGCCTTTAAGGAGGTCCTATCCCACTGGCATACCAGATACAACAGAGCTGGCAGCTCACCGGTATTGTAGCAGGGAAAGAATTGTCTTTGGAATACTTAGCATTAAGTGCGACCCCTTGACGTCTCATGGAAACGCATGAAACATAATAACATTCAGCTGATTAGCTTCTACTGTCCTCTGCCATCTTTTTGTAAACACCTTTTAGAAACACTGAGGGTTTCCCACAAGCACAGAATGTATCTCAGTGTTATGTTATTGCATAGACTCCAGATCAGACAGTCAGGTATATGTTTAAGTCAACATATGGATGATGACACAACATATGAGATTCTGGTAACCACAGAACCCAGCCTGTGATATTAGAGTTGTATAGTCATAGAGTTGTACTAAATAGAAACAGGCCCTTTGGTCTACCATGTCTATGCTGACTGAAAAATAGCAAAGTAGCAAATGGGGCGGCACAGTGGCTCAGTGGTTGGCACTGCTGCCTCCCAGCACCAGGGACCCAGGTTTGATTCCAGCCCTGGATGACTGTCTGTGTGGAGTTTGCACATTCTCCCTGTGTCTGCGTGGGTTTCCTCCCACAGTCCAAAGATGTGCAGGCCAGTTGATTTGGCTGTGCTAAATTGCCCATAGTGTTAGATGCATTAGTCAGAGGGAAATGGGTCTGGCTGGGTTAATCTTCAAAGGGATGGTGTGGACATGTTGGGCCAGAGATCTAAGGGGCAACTTTTTCACACAGAGGGTAGTACAAGTTTGGAATGAGCTGCCAGACGAAGTGGTGGAGGCTGGTACAATTGCAACATTTAAGAGGCATTTGGATGGGTATATGAATAGGAAGGGTTTGGAGGGATATGGGCCGGGTGCTGGCAGGTGGGACTAGATTGCGTTGGGATATCTGGTCGGCATGGACAAGTTGGACAGAAGGGTCTGTTTCCATGTTGTACATCTCTATGACTCTAAATGGCCTGTTTCCACACTGTAGCGAATCGAATCTACATTAATCCCATTTACTTGCACTTAGTCCATGGCTTACTCTACTCTGATACTTTAAGTTAAAAATCACACAACACCAGGTTATAGCCCAACAGGTTTAATTGGAAGCACACTAGCTTTCGGAGCGACACTCCATCATCAGGTGATTGTGGAGGGCTCAATCGTAACACAGAATTTATAGCAAAAATTTGCAGTGTGATGTAACTGAAATTATTCATTGAAAAATTGATTGTCTGTTAAGCCTTTCATCTGTTAGAATACAGTGATAGCTTCACTTCTTTTATGTGTCAATCACAAACCCTTCTTTTTAAAGTTGCATTCTTGGGTTAGCTGTTGAAGGTGTTAGCCTCCTGTGTTCTCTGTCTATGACCTGATGTTTAGATTGATTTCAATCTAATAAGTGAGATAACAGAGTTTTACATAAATTCCTGCAGTTTTTGAGCTCAGAGTTCTACATGAATGTTTGCAGTTTTTGAGCAACGTGCAATGTAACTCTGCAAATACAAATTCACTACACAAAATATATGTGTGCATGTGGGTCTTTGTGTGTCTCTGTGTGCCTGTCTGTCTGGGGTGGGGGTTGTGAGTGAGTGTGTGTGTGTGTGTGTGTGTGTGTGTGTGTGTGTGTGTGTGTGTGTGTGTGTGTAGTGGGTGCAGAGTGTCTTAAGTCTGCGAGGGGGTGCATGTGTGACTGTGGGAGTGTGTGTGTCAATAAGGGTGTGTGTGGGTGTCTGTGTGCGTGTCTGTGTGTACCTGTGTCCGTGTTTATGTGAGTGTGTGTGTGTGTTTAAGAATATCTGTGTGTGTGTGTGTGTGTAGTGCAATGGTGATCATCTGTAATGTGACATGAACCCAAGGTCCCAGTTGAGGCCCTCCCTATGGGTACCGAACTTAGCTATCAGCCTCTGCTCGGCCACTTTCCTCTGCTGCCTGTCCCGAAGTCCACCTTGGAGGATGGTCACCCGAAGGTCCGAGGCTGAATATCCTGGGTCACTGAAGTGTTCCTCAACTGGGAGGGAACCCTCCTGTCTGTTGATTGTTGTGCGGTGCCCATTCATCCGTTGTCGTAGCCTTTGGTCAGTTTCCCCAATGTACCATGCCTCTGGGCATCCTTTAAGTGCTCATCCAGATGCTTCTTAAATGCTGTGACAGAACCTGCCTCCACCACCCCCTCAGGCAGCCTGTTCCATATTCCTATCACCCTCTTGAGTGAGAAAAGCTGTTCCCAGATCTCGTCTAAATCAGTTGCTCCCTATTTCATACTTACGTCCTCTGGTCTTAGACATGTCTGCCATGGGGAGGTGATTTTCATGACCCACCCTGTTTATACGTCTCCTAATTTTGTACACCTTAATCAGACCATGCACCCACCCCAGCCTCCCCTGCTCCATAGAAAACAAACCCAACCTACCCAATCTCTCCTCACAACTGAAACTTTTCATCTCAGACAATGTCCGAGAGTGAATCTCCTGTGCATCCTCTCCACAGTAATCCTGTCCTTCCAATAGTGTGGTGACCAGCACTGCACACATTATTCCATCTGTGGCCTAAATAATGTCTTATAACGTTATAAAAAGATTTAATTGCTCCTATATTCTGTGCCCTGGCTAATGAAGGCTATCATCCTTCACCACCCTACCTAGTGTGCTGACACCTTCAGGGAGATATGATCTTGTACACCAAGGTTCCTTTGTTCATCAGTACTGCCTAGTGGTCTACCCTTCATTGTGTATTTCCTTCTATTATTAGACCTCTCAAATGTATCCACTCTTATCAGGATTAAATCCCATCTGCCATTCCTCTGCTCAATTTACCAGCTGATCTGTGTCAGACTGTAGCCTGGGCCCACTGTCCTCATTATCAACAACATCGCCGACTTTCGTTTCATCTACAAATTTACTCATTATAACTTCTGCATTCACATCCAAGTCATAGAGTTACAGAGCTATCCAGCACGGAAACAGACCCTTCAGCCAACTCATCCAATCCGACCAGATATCCTAAATTAATCTAGTCCTATTTGCCAGCATTGGGCCCATATCCCTCCAAACCCTTCCTATTCATATCACCATCCAGATGCCTTTTAAATGTTGTAATTGTACCAGCCTCCACCACTTCCTCTGGCAGCTCATTCCATACATGCATCACCCTCTGCATAAAAAAGCTGCCCCTTAGGTCTCTTTTAACTCTTTCCCCTCTCACCCTAAACATATGCCTTCTAGTTCTGGACTCCCCCACCTCACGGAAAAGACCTTATCTATTTATCCTATCCATGCCCCTCATGATTTTATAAACCTCTATAAGGTCACCCCTCAGCCTCCGAAACTCCAGGGAAAACAGCCCCAGCTTATTCAGCTTCTCCCTATGGCTCAAATCCACCAACCCCGGCAATCTTCTTATAAATCTTTTCTGAACCCTTTCCAGGTTTACTTCAATCTCCCTACAGGAGGGAGACCAGAATTGCATTCAATATTCCAACAGTGGCCTAACCAATGTCCTGTACAGCCGCAACATGACCTCCCAACTCCAGTACTCAATACTCTGACCAATAAAATAAAGCATACCAAACGCCTTCTTCACTATCCTATTTACCTGTGACTCCACTTTCAAGCAGCTACGAACCTACACTCCAAGGTCTCTTTGTTCAGCAACACTCCCCAGGACCTTAATATGAAGTGTATAAGTACTGCCCTGATTTGCCTTTCCAAAATGCAGCACCTCACATTTACCTAAATTAGTCTCCATCGGCCACTCCATGGCCCATTGGCCCATCTGATCAAGACCTCGTTGTACTCTAAGGTAATGTTTAATTAGATTACTTAGATTAGTAAGGTAATCTAAGTAATCTAATTAAACATTAATTCTTCGCTGTCCACTACACCTCCAATTTTAATGTCATCTGCAAACTTACTAACTATCCTTCCAGTGTTCAGATCTAAATCATTTATCATTACTGCACATAACAAACAGCAGGGATCTCAGCACCAATTCCTGTGGTGCATTATTGGTCACAGGCTTCCAATTACAAAACAACACTTCACCATCACTCTGTTCCTCTTACTTGTAATGCGATTTTGGATCCAATTTGCCAACATGCCTTTGACTCCATTGGCTCTTACACTTTGGACCAGTCTTGCATTTGGGTCCTTGCCAAAGACCTTACTGAAGTCCATGTAAACCATATCAACTGCACAGCTCTCATCAAAATCTTCACTCACCTTCTCAAAAACTCAGTTATGTTAGCTATAGAAGGTCTCCCTCTAACACATCTGTGCAGATGATCCCAGATCAGTCCCTACCTTTTCAAGTATTGATTAATCCTGACTGTAATAATTTCCCTACCATTTTCGATCTGTAATCACATGGCCTATCCCTACTGCCCTCTTGAACAAAGGAATCACATTAGCTCTTCTTTGGTCATCTGGCACCTTACCTGTGGCCAGCAAAGTATCAACTGTCTCTGCCTGGGCCCCAGCAGACTCCTCTCTTGTCTCCCATGGCAGCCTGGGATACATCTTAACAGGCTGTGGGGATGTATGCACTTTCATGCCCGCTAAAACATTTAATAACTCCTACTTTTAATCTTAACACATTCTAGAATCTAACCATCTCAACTGAAAGTCCTGGCTACAATGTATTCCTCCTCTGCGAGAAGTGATAATTTAACACATCATCTACGCACAGATCACCCCTTCAATCTCTAATAGGTCCCACTCTTTCCCTGGTAATCTTTTTACACTTAATATCCTTCTAGCAAACCCTGTGGGCTTTCACTGATTCCACCTGCCAAAAAATACTTTGTGGTCCTTCTTTGGCCTTCTAGTTTCCTTTTTAATCAATTTCATACACTCTCCATACTTTTGAAGCCTGCCCTCACAGTTTTTAATGTCTGTTACCTGATAATATGCTTCCTTCTTATTCTTTATCAAATTCTCAATCTCCCTTAACACCCAGGGTTCCCTGGACTTGCTGCTGTTCACTCTTAGAGGAACACACCGGTCCTGAATTCTCACTGTACTACTTTTAGATTTCCATTTTCCAAGTGTAGACTTGCCTGCGAGTAGCTGCCCCCAGTCTATGTTTGCTAGATGCATCTAATGACATTGAAACTGGTCTTGCCCCAGTTTGCACACTTAGCTTCCGCACTGTCCTCATCCCTTTGCGTAGAGACTTCAAAATTGACAGAGTATGCCCACCACCCGCAAAATGCTCACCCATTGAAACTTCAACGACTTGACGGTTTCATTCTTTACAATCAGGTCTCGCACAGCCCTATCTCGAGTAGGACTGTCTGTGTAGTAGCACAAAAAGCTTTCATGGATACACTTTAAAAAATTCATCCTGTCTAATTCTTTAACGTTAAGGTGATCCCAGTTAATATTACCAAACTTAACATTCCTTATAACCGTAAACCTGCTTCTCTCACCCATCTGTAATTTTCCTACAGATCCTTCCCTCTACCTCCCTCTGAGTTTTGGGAGCCCTGTCATTGAATCCCAGCAAAGTGAGCGCCCCCTTTTTAGCTCTAAGCTCTATTCAGGTGGCCTCATTTGAAGAGCCTTCTAGGAGATCCTCCCTCTTTAAGACAGCAACAGTCTCTTTTATTCAGAATGCAATGCCTCCACCTCTCTTACATTCTCCCCTCAACATTGGCTGAAACATCTCTCACTGGAATGTTGAGCTGCCAATCCTCTCCTACCTTGAACTGTGTCTCCACGATTGTCCTATTTCCACATGCACATCGTGCTGTAAATTCATCTGCCTTACTCCTTGCATTTAAATAGATAAAATTAAGCTTTCCAGTCCTCCCATGTGCCATACCTTCCCCATGTCTCCTCCGCGTGCTGGACTGTCTTAGCATTCCTTCAGTATCTGATTGGACCTTACTCCCAACTTTAGAGTCATAGAGTCATAGAGTCATCGAGATGTACAGCATGGAAACAGACCCTTCGGTCCAACCTGTCCATGCCGACCAGAAATCCCAACCCAATCTAGTCCCACCTGTCAGCACCTGGCCCATATCCCTCCAAACCCTTCCTATTCATATACAAATCCAAATGCCTCTTAAATGTTGCAATTGTACCAGCCTCCACCACATCTTCTGGCAGCTCATTCCATACACATACCACCCTCTGTGTGAAAATGTTGCCCCTTAGGGCTCTTTTATATCTTTCCCCTCTCACCCTAACCTATGCCCTCTAGTTCTGGATTCCCCAACCCCAGGGAAAATACTTTGTCTATTTATCCTATCCATGCCCCTCATAATTTTGTAAACCTCTATAAGGTCACCCCTTAGCCTCCAAAACTCCAGGGAAAACAGCCCCAGCCTGTTCAGCCTCTCCATGTAGCTCAGGTCCTCCAACCCTGGCAACATCCTTCTAAATCTTTTCTGAACCCTTTCAAGTTTCACAACATCTTTCCGATGAAAGGAGACCAGAATTGCACACAATATTCCAACAGTGGTCTACATTCACTCTGTTCCATGTCAGTTTAAAACCTCGCCAACAGCATGAGCTAACCTCCCAGCAAGCTTGTTAGACCCATTCTGGTTCAGGTACAACCCATTCTGCTCGTACAGGTCACATCTACCCTAGAGGCTGTCCCACTGATCTGAAAATCTAAAGCCATCCCTCTGATATGAACCATTAGTGACATGTTCATCTGATCTACCTTTTTATTCCTATACTCAGTAATGCATGCATTGAAAGTAATCTGGGGATTACAAACTTTCTCACCTTCCTGTTTAATTTACTACCTAACTCTCTTAATTCCCACTGCAGGCCCTTTTTGTCTTTTACCCATGTGGCTGGTATTGACATGTACCCACTGCTTCAGAATGCCCTGCAGCTGCTCTGAGACATCCCTTACCCTGGCACCAGGGACCCCATTTGAGGGTCTCTTTTTCTGCCATACAACTGCCTAATGGCTCCCCTTACAATTGAATACCAGGTCAGTAAACCTTGGCCAGTCTCTTTCCTGTCTTGCAGTTCAGCACAGCCAACTGTGGTGTCACAAACCTGGCTGTTGCTGCTTTCCCCTGAGAGGCCATTCTGACCCTGCAACACGGTCTATCTGTCAGACAGGGGGACTCCCGTATTGCCTGTCCATGGTGACTTGCCTTCCTGGTGGTCACCCAGTGCTTTTCTGTGTATGTAGCTCTAACTTGTGGTGTGACCAGCTCAGTAATGGTACTACCCACAATGCACTCAGCCTCATGGCTGCTCCAGTGAGTCCATGCAGAGCTCCAGCCGCTCCAGGTGAATGAGGAGCTGGAGCTGAACACACTTCAGGCATCTGTGGTCACCATGGAAAGTGGTAGGGTCTCTGAGTTCCCACATATTGCAAGAGGAACCTTCCACAGGGTCAAGTTCTCCTGCCATTGTGATTCTTACCAACTACAGAGAATAAACTGGGAACCAATTACCCACCACTCACCAAATCAGATTACTCTCTCTCTCTCTCTCTCTCTCTGCTTCTCTTTATTCTTAACAATCCACAAAACACACAAAAAAGGATTTTACACTCTGTCTTCCTCCTTCCCAGTAATTCTTACTCAGTTCCTAAAGCTGGTTCCAAAGCAGCCAATTCTCTTGCCCTACTTCACTGTTAGAAACAATGACTTCATCATCTGAGCGCTGCCTCAGGATTGCTCCTGCTCCCACTGCTCCCAATCTGACTGAGCACAATCCTCTCCATTTCTGACTGATCTCAATCCTCTCCCTCTCCCTCTCCGACTGATCTCGATCCTCTCCCTCTCCAACTGAGATCAATTGACTCCCTCTTGGACTGAGCTCAAACCTCTCCCTCTCTGAATGTGCACAATCCTATCCCATACCAACTGAGCTCAGTCCTTTCTCTCTCCAACTGTGCTCGATCCTCTCCCTCTCGCGCTCTGACTGATCTTGATCCACTCCCTCTCCCTCTCTGACTGATCTCGATCCTCTCCCTTTCCTGCTCTGACTGATCTCGATCCTCTCCCTCTCCCGCTCTGACTGATCTCGATCCTCACCCTCTCCCTCTCTGACTGATCTCGATCCTCACCCTCTCCCTCTCTGACTGATCTCGATCCTCACCCTCTCCCTCTCTGACTGATCTTGATCCTCACCCTCTCCCTCTCTGACTGCTCTCGATCCTCTCCCTCTCCCGCTCTGACAGTTCTTGACCTGCTCTTCTCCTGCTCTGACTGATCTGTCTCTGGGTCCAATTCCATGGGTTCTTATCTGGTAGCTCCTCTGTCACCGTTCCTGTCCTGGTTCACTCTGCCCCACACCTATCCCACTGCGCTCCGACTGAGCTGCTGTGCATTAGCAATGTTTATTGTAAATATTAGTAATAAACGTCTAGACATCTGTATCAATAAGAACCCCATTTGTATGGACTCAGTCACGTGTGCTAACATATAAGGGAAGCCTTCAGACCACAGTGTTCCAGAAACATATTGTTAGAACCAAGCAACCACATCTTGATGTCAACGAGTTAGTGGCAGCTCACTGCGAGGAACAGTTGACAAGTGTGGCAGTTGTGAAGAATCATTTTCCTACCTCATCAGTTTTCAGAGATGAGTTAAGTGATTAAATGGGTACAGCCTGTGCTGAAGCTCAGGTGAAAGGAGCAACATGTGAGCAATGTCTCTATCCTTTTTAAAAAGCAAGACCACAGTCAATCTGATTTCAAAAGCTGATGTGTTACAAATGCTGCTGGATATTAAATTTCTATTAAAGAGATCCTTGAACAAAGTACATAAGAAAAACCATAAAGAAAACTATTTTCCATATTAAAAAGGCCTTAATGGTCTTCAGATTTGGCTGATTCCATCACCTTGCATTTTGGAAATTGCACAAAACCAAAATAAGGGGAGATGTGATGCTACCAATATCCCCCATTTAGTGCAAACCATACCTCAGGCAGCACGGTGGCTCAGTGGTTAGCACTGTTACCTCACAGCGCCAGGGACCTGGGTTTGATTCCCACCTCGGGTGACTGTCTGTGTGGAGTTTGCACTTTCTCCCCGTGTCTGTGTGGGTTTCTTACCACAGTCCAGAGATGTGCAGGATAGGCTAAGTTGCCCATAGTATTAGGTGCACTAGTCAGGGGGAAAATAGGGTAGGGGAATGGCTCTGGGTGGGTTACTCCTGGAGGGTTGGTGTGGACCTGTTTCCCCATTGCAAGTAATCCAATCTAAACAAACTGCTATGTTTTAAAGTAACAACAAAGGGAATAAAAGATAATTCAGCATTGCAAGATAAAAGACAGAAGAACTACAATACAACACTGCAATGTAGATTTTTATGTGGGCATTTTAAACAGCACAGTAAAGATGGAAGGCACCACCTGAGCATGGATCGGCATTCCATTGATATTCTGTCAGACTGGCAGTAATTTAAATGAAAAAACAATCTCTACTTCTTTGATCACTGAATAGCCAATAGGGAAATACAAGCAGTCAAACTTAACCTTGCTTGAGGAAAGAAAGGATTGGGAAGATTCAAATCCTCCAGCATTTCTCATAATGACTGCAAAGATCCTGACGATATTCCCCACATTTTAGGACACCAAGTTAAAGTTTCAATCGATTTCAGGGTACACAGGCATGTCAGACCAGCAACAGCTGGGTATACTCTCTGACCAGTTCAAAGGTGTGCCTACTCAGAGATTTCACCAAACCTGACCTAGCTAAAAGCTTAAGGAACTGGTCATTGCTTCTACTCACATTCTATTTTTCAGAAAAGCACCCCTGGATAAATTCAAAGAATACACCCTTATCAGACTTTGAGAAGAATGACCTAAGTTGAAGCAATGGCTGCCAACCAGCAACACAGGTAAATGCTGAGCTGTATGACAACTGCTGCAGCCATCACCATGGTCAGTAACACATCCAAATCGTGTACATCTCGCCCACCAAGGCAGTATCCAGCATTTTGCGCTCTACATTTCCAAGATTTGGATTGTACTGTGGATTGGATTGTGCTTGGACTGAGAAACCTCCGAATGCGATGCAACTAGTTTGCCGTTTTGCATGATGAACGCTGCTGACCCTTTCTGAGCTGCTTCAACCGTCATCCTTGGGTTATAGTACTGCAGGATCCAGGTTTCTGCTAGCAGTTCTTGTTTGCATGATTCAAATATGCTGCAGGTTCTGCTGCCATACAAGGGGGCATCTTTTCCGAACAGTTTTCCTAATGATTATTATTTGTTGGAAAAGTTTGGTATGTATGGTTCTAGGAAGCCACACATGGAATTGAACTGCATCAGTCTGTGTGCTGATGTTTACAACAGATATTACCATTACATTCCAGCTCACTCTTTATTTTCTCTTGGATATAATTCTTGACTCAATGTGAATATTTTGGCTGTGCTGTTATGATAGATAACTCGGTAATTTTGTGAGTGTTCACAATGTTGACTTCCATACTGTTGACTTGTTATTGTGGGTTCTTTTGTGTTCAGCAGAGTGTATATTTGAGCTTCCCATACAGAATTTCCAGAGCTGCATTGCATCATCAATGTAACAGTGCAAGGACTAGAGACTCATTAGATGAAGTCAGTTGCCAAATCTGCTGGAGTAGGTTTGCATTATTGACTTTCAACAATCCAAGTATATCCTTGATGGTAGTACATTGCATTAGATCCTCAGTCAACTCAGTGCATGTTTTTGCCAAATTTCTTCTGGCATATTATAATTATAGTAGCAAAATCTTCTCACCATGAACCCACACAATAAGTCACATTCATAATGTGGGAAGCCTGTTAGTCTTCTGGTTGAGGCTTCTTCCACTTTGAATCTCGACACTGGCTTATCTTTTTGGTAAGTTTGCATTTGTGCTCTCACTTATACCTACCTCTAATGCACTTTCTAGTGTTGCTGACCGTATATTGCATAAGGCAAAAGTGAGGACTGCAGATGCTGGAAACCAGAGTCTAGATTAGAGTGGTGCTGGAAAAGCACAGCAGGTCAGGCAGCATCTGAGGAGCAAGAAAATCGACATTTCGGGCAAAAGCCCTTCATCAGCTTTTGCCCGAAACGTCAGCAACAATAGAAAGCCTTTTGTTTGGTTGCATTGCAATGTAGTGTTCAGTTGCACTTCGGGCTGCATCTCTGGAACCAGGTTTCTTGCACGGGTAAGCCCAGTGTCCTCTTGCACCACTTGCCTAACAAAATTCTTGGAATTCAGGACAACTTCACAACAGGTACAACAGACAACACTTTCCACTGATCACAACAACATTCTGCACCTTGGCTACTGTGTCATCTTGGTACTACTGGTAGTTCTAAAGAAGACATAATAGACTTGAAATATTAAATCGGTTTCTCTCTCCACTGAGGCTGCCAGACCTGCTGATTTTCTCCAGCAGCCTCTGTGTGTTTGCTTTAGATTTCCAGCATCTGCATTATTTTGCTTTTGCCTTTATGTATTGTGAGCTGTACCTAATGCAGATCTTCATCTGCCATCTGTGTTGATCTCATGACCTTTCTTTTTCTCCAACAGATCTTTTTGGAAAGCTAATGATAGCATTGAAGCAATAATCAGCTGCATTAACCATTCAGACAGTCTGCACAGTCCTTGTCACTGCATCTATTGATGAATTGATCAACTGATATTGTGGATGTGTCTGTAAGACATCAGATCTGGATGGTGTTATTATCCTAGCTGATGTTATTACTAATCCCAGGAATCCAGATTAATAGGGTCATTTTTGATTTGTTTTAGGTTCAACAAAATCATCTCTTGTTGAAATGTAAACTTGCACTGCCACAGATTCTGACAATAAAATAGAAGTTTATTAACAAAATAAGATGAAGTAGAATAAATCATATATACATATATATAAAGGTACCATTGATATAGGTGGAAAGGTGAATGAGGTTCTGTTGAGGGAATATGATCAGCTAGAGGATAAATTAAAATGCTGATCCGTAAAGGGAACAATCTCTCATTACCATCGGAACCAGGACTGGCACAGACTCAATAAGATTAATGAGGTAACAATGTGGCTGGAAGATTGGTGTGGGACAAATAGGTTCAAATTCATGGGACATTGGCACCAGGACTGGGAAGGAGGAAGCTGTTCAGGCTTCACCTGAAGCATATAGAATCCTGGCAAACCGCATAAGACCCGTGGATGGGACTTCCAACTAAATATTGAGGGGAATAGGTTCAGTTGTATTAAAAATTACAGAAAAAGTGAAGGAGGGCTCAACAGAGATTATTAAAGTTTCCAGAATAAATCATGATTTGGAGATGCCGGTGTTGGACTGGGGTGTACAAAGTTAAAAATCACACAACACCAGGTTATAACTCAACAGGTTTAATTGGAAGCACAACTTTCGGAACACTGCTCCTTTAACCACCTGATGAAGGAGCGGCACTCTGAAAGCTAGTGCTTCCAATTAAACCTGTTGGACTCTAACCTGGTGTTGTGTGATTTTTAACTTTCCAGAATACGTGATTCAACAGAAAGTATGAAAAGGCCCAGGAATCTAACTTCAGGTACAGCAGATAGGGAACAACTAAGAGAAGGGGAGCAGTCAATGCAGGGCTGAGGGTGTTGTGCTTGAACACACACAGTTTATGAAACAAGGTAAATGAGTTGTAGCGCAGATAAAAACTGGCAAGCACAATGTTGTGGATATCAGAAAGACATGGCTGCAACAGAATCAGGGCTGGGAACTACATATTCAAGGATACACATCCCATTAAAAGGTCAGGGCAGAGGGTGAAAGGTTATCTTCTTCATAACGAACAAAATTAAATTGATACCAGGAAATAATACAGTCTGAAGGCATAAAATCTGTGTGTGTAAAGTTGAGGGATCTCAAATGACAAAAGACCCTGATGGGAGTTATGTACAGGCCTCTGAGCAGTAGTCAGGATGTGGGGAAGATAAATTAGGAGATAGAAAAGACATGTATGTAAGACACTCTTAAAATAATCAGGGAGTCTTCAATTATGCACGTAGACTAGGAAAATCAGGTTGGTAATGGATCCCAAGGAAAAGAATTCATAGAGTGTCTATGAGATGGCTTATTTGGAGCAGCTTATGGTACAGCCCACTAGGGAACAGGCAATTCTGGATTTGGTGATGTTCAATGAGGCAGACTTGATTAGGGACCTGAAGGTGAAGGAACTCTGAGGGACAGAGACTATAACATAATAGAATTAACCCTGCAGTGTGAGAGGGACAAGCCAGAATCAAAACTTTATAGTTTTGATGTTCTTTGATCCATAGATCTTCCCAAGTGTTTGAGGAAGGCCTAACCAAGCCAGAAATATGGGAAACATACTGTTTAACTTTGCAAGTAACAAACTCTTGCATATACACCAGACAAAATTGCACCAGGTAATATCCAATGGTGTGGGCAGTATTGTCTTGGTTGCTGTTGTAGATCTCAGCCTCCAGTGGTTAATGGAAAAACCTAGCTGTGCTGCTTTGATGGTAACACTGAAAGTTAAATATGTTTGAACATGCATCTCGTGACAATAAGCCATCTTGAGGCATTAATGAGCCATTTATAATATTGTCTAGCGAATCTCCTGATTGGCTACTCCAAGCTGCTAAACCATGTAATAAATCTTCAAACAAAAGCTGCAGGGCACTATCGCACGCACTTTTGTGATCCAAGAAGAAATATTACCCCAGCGATAGTCTTAATAATTAGATTCAAAGTTTGTTTTATTTTGTCCTTAGGACACATTAAATGAACCTAGAGAAGGTTTTCACCAGTTTTATGAACACACAAAACAAGCAGTAAAATACATAACCATTTTCCTGTTGCTCAAATGGCAGATTTAAGATGGTGAGAACTGTTTTCTGCTTCCAGTCCTATTTGCAAGTGAATGTGCTTTTCGAGTGGGGCTTTAAAAGTCATGGAAGTATACTGTAACCTCTCCAGCCCAAAAACCTATTTATCAGATATTTCTGCTGTAATCTCCAGATTTCAATTAGTTGAGTTGGTATGCACGTGCAGTCTCTGAGTGGTATGGGTACTTCCTGAACACTACAAGAGCTCAGAAAATTGGGCTGTTAATCTGCTGGCTGCAGTAGCCTGCAACACTGGTGTCTGTTACAGAGCCTTGTGAATACTGTGGATCACATTGTCAGATCCCCCAGTCTTTTCCTCCAGATGTTAAGACTTGGCACCTTATGCTGTTAGCTCAGTTCATTGGATGACTGGTAAGAAATGCCAACAGTGTGTGGGCTTGATCCCCATACTGGCTGAAGTTCTCATGAAGGTCCCTTCTCAACCTTGCCCCTCATCTGAGATTCAGTAACCCGCAGGTTAAATGACCACCAATTGTCTTTCTTTGAAAAGTGGGACTAGGGTGACTTAAGCTTTATTTCCTGTCTAAGAATAGATCACCTCTGCCAAATGCTACCCTTACCAGTACATTGGCAGCTTGGCGATTAAGAGGCAGGCTTGAAGTGCCAACAAATTCACTTCCTTCCATGTTAAGACCTTGAGTGCCGAGCTATTTCAAAATGCTGGGGGATGTCCATCAAAGTGACCCCATACAGTGCATGCATCTTCTTTCTTTAGAAAATTAATGAAGCAAGCACATGAATGCTTCATAAGACAGCGTGTGGGGGCTGGAAATATGTTTTCTGATGCATTGAAAAGACATAGCAAATATGAATGTCAAGTTTGAGAATGAGCTCCTTTGTGTATGGTTATGTTGAACTTTGGTAAATGAAAAATGCTGGGATTTGTACAGTTCTGCCTTGAAATACCAGTTCAAGAATGCTTAGTGCATTCATGTGAAATTCACAAATTCACAAAAGAGAGACAGCAAAGGCCACTCCACTTGGATTTAATCCCCTCATGGCCTCACGCCTTCCTAGCCTTATAACTTCCTTCAGCTGCTGATCTAACTCGCTTCATTCCCTCACTGTGATCTTTTTAAAAGAAAATCTTTTCCTTTTAAAATCCCATAAGAAAATATAATAAACACATCAACACATGCATAGGTAAGAAGTTTAAAATGGAGATACTGGCTATTATAGACAGGAAGAATAAAAGCAATACAGTGAGGAGTCCTTAGGTTCTTTAACATGTTAAATTTCTTCAACTGATACCACAGTTGTTTAATTGCAGACTAGTATCCCGAGCAGTGACATGTTTTTTAGTTATCTTTAAGTTCATGGTGTATGCTTTTGTTTCCCAGTTTGCTTTTCCACCTGGTGCTGTCTTCAGAAGTGATGAGGAGGAACCCTTGAAAGAGAGGTTCTTTTAGCCCTTGTATTAGTAATCAACTTTCTCTCTACTGCTCTATGAAGTAGTGTTTTTCCTGAAAAGAAATCATTCAATGTGTACCCCTATGAATTTGGGTAACTTGCAGGTCAGCATATCATCTCCCAATATGTGCAGTTATCATACAAGTGTGAATTAAAACAGGATATGTTAATCTCTTAATCCTGACTTAGTTGCTTGGTTTAATTGTTTCTGAATAAAATGACAATTTCAGCGAAGACAACTTTATTTATTTGACATCAGTCTCCCGGATTCACCTACAGACATGCAATCATGTAAGTCATTTTAAATCAGTCTGTTTATTTTCTTAGAAACATTTTGATCGATGAAAGGTCCCAAAGTCACAATCAGATAATGAATGTTAAAGCTCAATGGTCCAGATTCACCACAATTGTAATAGTTTACAGTCATTTACTAAAATTAACTTCCTTCTATTATTTATTACCTTTTACATGTCAATAAGGTCATTTCAGCACCAGCCCATTTAAGGTTTAACAGGTGAGTTTCCCATGTCTTATTTTGCTTTAAGCTGAATCTTACCTTTTCAGAATCTGGGTGCTGAAGACGGAGGCAATACTATTCCAATCCTATGCCTGCCTTATGGGTTAAATCAGACATTTCATTTTATTTATTCACATTGCAATAATTCCCCCTAAAATACAATTTCTGTCAGCTTCTTGTCTAGTACTTCTCCACCTCCTGATGCTGCCTGGCTTGCTGTGTTCTTCCAGCTTATCTATCGTATCCAGTAGAACCAAACCAAAATATAAGGTCTCTAATTGCAGTGAACTGTCGTACCATGGCTATTCCTTCCAAATCAGCATGCTTACTGAGGAACTCTGCAAGTGTGCAAAGGGTGCTTTCGGAGTAAGCTGGAGCATGCCTCCATGTGGGTGGCTGGTATTTCCTGAAAACAGATCTTTGCTGCAGACACTGACGTGCAACATTCAAAATCACTCATAGCACCCCAAGACAGCAAACTATGTACTGAAGTTATTGACAATGTTGACTGAGATCAGGAGCAGCTGTTTTATGAGGCAATTATTTAAGGTTGGGCTTGCATGTCAGAAAAGTTCAATCAATATTGATTTGAGTTCTGAATCCTCTCTCCTGGATAGTTTGGGCTTTGGCCTTTGTCAGTGACCTAGGAGGGTATGTGAAATCATGGAAGCCTGAGATGCAAAATGCAGGAAGCCAGCAATGCTTAAGCAGAAGCCTAGAAAATCGACATAGGTAATTCACAAAGCTAGGTGTTGTCAATAGTGAAGAGTAAACTGACCAAGTAATTTTGACCTTGCGTGCATACTGTGGGGATGTGATCATTATTTGACTGAAGTTTAATGATGGAAAACAAATCAGTAAGGCTGCTAACTTAATGTATGCTTAATGTATGGAGTCTAAGGTTTTATAAATTGAGGCACAGGATACAAAAGCAAGGAAGTTATGGTAAAGCTTTATAAATCACTGTTGAGCCCAATTCTAGGCATTACATTCTCAGAAGACTGTCAAGTTCTTAGATTAGTATTTATTGAGATTTACTGGACTGGTACTAAGGATGAATTATTTCAGTGACATGGAAAAACTAGAGAAGCTGGGGTTGTTCTCCTTACGGGTTAAAAGGAAGATTTAATACAATATATAAAATTGTAAAGAATTGTGATACAATAGTTCAGAACAAATGGTTTACACTGTCAAGTGAATTGATAAACTCAGAGGATACTGCAGAAAGCCGAAATAAAAATGGCAAAAGTTGGAAAAACCCAGCAGTTAGAAGAGGAACAGAGTTAAAATTCTAGATCAACATTTTCTTAGAAGTTCTGATGGGAAGTTCATCAACCTGAAGGGTTAATTTAGGAAATGTAATTTATTTTCTGTTTAACAAAGTGAATTGTTGTGATCTGGACTGCATTGTCTCAAGCAGATAGTAAGCTTCAAAAAGGAACAAAAACAGAAGTTATAGAGTCAGAGACATACAGCATCGAAACAGGTCCTTGGCTCCAGCTCATCCATGCCAATCAAATATCCTGAATTAATCTAGTCCCATTCGCCAGCAAATCTCTCTGAACCCTTGCTATTCATATACCCATCCAGATTCTTTTCAAATGCTATAATTATACCAGCCTCCACCACTTTTTTCTGATAGTTCATTCCATATAAGTACCACCCTCTGCATGAAAAAGTTGCCTCTTAGGTCCCTTTTGAATCTTTCCACTCTCACATTAAAGCTATACCCTTTGGTTTTAGAATTTCCTATCCTGGAGAAAAGACCTTGGCTTTACACCCTATCTATCCCAATCATGATTTTATAAACTTCCAGAAAGTCACCCCTCAACCTCCAATGCTCCAGGGAAAACAGCCCCAGACTATTCAGCGTAATCCCTGTAGCTCATATCCTCCAACCCTGGCATTATCCTTGTAAATCTTTTCTGAACCCTTTCAAGTCTCAGAACATCCTTCCTATAACAAGGAGACCAGACCAAAATTGTAGTATTCCAAATGTGGCTTAATCAGTATGTTGAAAAAACTCAGCAGGTCTGGCAGCATCTGTGGAGAGACAGCAGGGTTAACTTTTCAGGTCCAGTTGAGTTCTGAGAAGCTCAGAGGAAGGCTCACTCAACCTGAAATGCTAATTCTGATGTCTGTCCACAGACCTGCCAGACCTGCTGAGCTTTTCCAGCAATTTCTATTTTTGTTTCTGAATTCCAGCATCTGCAGTTCTTTTGGTTTTTTTCACCTTCGGGAAAGAATTAAAAATACAGAGCAATAATTGCTGGGCTTTGAGGAAAGAACAGGGAAATTGAATTAATTTGAAAACTCATTCAAAGAGCCAGCACAGGCACATGACCCCCTTTTGTGTTGAACAAGTCTATCAGCCAGCTTCGCTCAGCAGTAGTGTCCTGTCCTCTGAGTCAGAAGACTTTTGTTGGTTGAAAACACAATCTATGACTTCAACACACAATCCAGACAGACATTTCACTGCCAGACCGAATGAGTGCTGCTCTATTGGAAGTGCTGGCCTAGATACTTTGTTTGTGGCAATGATCCAGCATGAAATGAGCACTGAGAATGAACTGGTGTTGCCCTCTGAGAGAAGTGCAATTCTACATTAGCTTCCTTTGGCTTATTTCCTCAAAAAGTCCATCTCCATGGCAATGTAAATCACATTGGTCTTGTATCCAAGTAGAAATCTTGTTAGCTATCATTTAGTTCCACATTATATTAAGTCTTGAAATTAAATCAACACTTTAAAGTATAACTCCTGATTAAATTATTTCCTAACAAGTCCCTGTAAGATTCAACGGTAGTAGGCTACTCAAAGTCAATATAGATGCTTTGACCTTTGACTACAGGTGTGAATATTTTACACACCTTCCCAGTACAAGCTGAAACCTCCTTTTAACAACTAATCCACTCAAATCTGTTTTTGACAAGATTCAGAGCTGGTGAGATGATTCTCATCATTATTCCATTTTGCCTGAAATTAAAGAGAAGCACGGGTCACAGTCTAAGGATTTGGAGTTAACCATTTGGACTGAGATGAGAAGAAATCCTTTCACCCAAATAGTGGAGAGTCTTTGGTACTCACTACCACAGAAAGCAGTTATGGCCAAAATATTGTATGATTTCAAGAAGGTGTTGGATATAGCACTTGGAGCTAAAGGGATCAAAGGATATTGGGAAAGACAGGAACATCCTATTATGTTGGGTAATCAGCCACAATCATAATGAATGGCAGAGCAAGCTTGAAGGGCCGAATGGCCTACTCCTGTTCCCGTGTTCTATGTTTCAAACTGCAATAATCTCACAAGATTCACAGCTGTAAAAATTGTTTTAGGTTTAATGGATCATTCATTTCCCAGGCCTCTTGAAATTCATTATTAAAAGAAAGACAAAACAGCAAATGGAAAGCTGTATAAAATTTATGGAAATACTGCTGTAAGTGCTCAATAACTGCTTTATTATTTTGTGGGAAGGAGCTTGCGGACAATAGTTTTACACTTTGAAGGTTTTCTGAATCAAAACAGGATGGGTGGTGCCTCAAGTACCTTAAACTGGATCTTGGATATGACCCAATCTGACCAGAAGCTGCTATAGCCTGTAGTTGTGGGATCTGGAGTTGGGCAGCAGTGAGAGGAACAGCAGGGTGGGGAACAGCAGGGTGTGTAGCAACAGAGAAGGGTGCAACTTACAAGAGGTATTGCTCATTCTAGGGGCTCCACACTACGCATTGCTCTGATATTTGTTGTTTCACATAATGCATTCTTAGTGAACATGCTTTAATATTCGCTTTCATGTGTTATTTCAGTGTTTTGCTGAAAATTCATTCATTCATTCTTGTGGGAATTAAATCCCTGTTCTTCATTATTTTTCTGAAACATATCTGCTATGAATAGCAGGGACCTCCTGTACCCAGTTTGTGTGGCAGAAGCAAGGTGTCTTGATATCAGTACTTAAGGAGGTTCAGATGATGCGATGGCTCAGTGGTTAGCACTGCTGCCCACAGTGCCAAGGATCCCAGGGTTTGATTCCAGCCTCAGTCTGTGTGGAGTTTGCACATTCTCCCTCTCTCTGCATGGGTTTCTTTCAGTGCTCCAATTCCCTCCCACAGTCCAAAGATGCGCAGGTTAGGTGGATTAGCCATGCTAAATTGCCCATAGTGTTCAGGGTTTGCAGGCTGAATTGGCCATGAAAAATGTGGGGTTAAAGGGATAGGATAGAAAGAGTGAGTCTGGGTAGGATGCTGTTTGGAGAGTCAGCATGGACTCAATGGGCCAAAATGACCTGCATCCACACAGTAGGGATTCTGTAAGTCTATGATATTGCACAGGTTGTGACAGATATCTGCAGTTTTCCACAGAAAGATCTTCTCTCTGCTAGCCTTGATGGCCACACATTAGGTATGACTGTCTCACTTCATCCTTTGACCTCTGAGTGTCCACCCACATTACCATAGTTCTACTGTGACCTTTCACACAGAGGTTCCTAGAAGCAGCAATGACTTCCGCAGACAGATCAAATCAGCTGGAATCACCGTGGGACCCACTTCCATGCTGACCAGCTGCCCCATCCATTTCCTGCCCATCCCTCCCTGCGACAGGAGGAGAAGGCACAAGGATCTTGAGAATGTTAAAGGAGATCGAGTCAGGTGGCCTCATGCTCTGTTCCTTTCCCCACTCTATCCTGATATCCAATTTAGGGAGGGCACAGGGTTAAAGCTGTCTTTAAAATAACAGAACATTTTGCTACGAGAATGTTTCCTTCAGACTTTGTTCCACCTTCTGAGGTTTGATGGTCCCTGATAATATTCTCAGGCAGTTGTCATAAAAATGATGCAATGTTTAGCAGTTTAAGTTTAGCAGCTCCGTTCACAAGCTGATAAACACGAGTGTTTTGATTGCAAGGCAAATTCTGCAGCAGGTGAACCTAGAGATATCTTGGCATTCAGTCCAGTGTCCCACATTGTGATGAAACACAAAACCCAGCAGACAAGATAACGTAAGCAATGTCACCATCACATAAGATGTGCGCTCACTGACATTGAGCATGAACTAGTACACTCTTATTTAAACATCTTTTATTCTTCGATTGCTTTAATTTGAAAATAACCAGCAGCACAGTTCTATACCTTAAATTATAATATTTGCTTATTAAATAACTGTCAGCAATAATTGTGTATGTACAAAGTAATAAATGCATTAGCTAAGCGCAGATACAAAATGTACAGTAAGCTTCAATGATGCTTATAAAAATGAAAAGATCAGTCTCTAAGATCATTGCAGTCCTGGGTTGCTTAAAGATTTCTTTTCCCTAGGTAAAGATGTTGCAAATTTGAAGTCAGATTCAGCGATTGTGCAGTTGAAGAGTTGGTATTTGTCGATACAGGTGGGTTCAGTAGTTGAAGAGTTGGTATTTGTTAATAGAGGTGGATAGACTAACAGTTGAATCCATAAGCTTTCAAACTTGAGCTCCCCTTGGCTGAGAGAACCAATGATGGTATTTCTCAGAGTTCTTCGTTGGGCGGGGGGGAGGGGGTTCCTCACACATTGATTGCCAACAGCCTGCCTTTAAAGACCAAAAACTTAAACTATCCCAAAACTGTCAGAACATACATATTATTGGTATTGTTGGTCTAGACCTCAGGCACCCATCCTATCCATTACCCGTTAGCTGAGGTAATTAAGTTAAAATTGACTCAGCCTTTAACTTGGATGTTTCTCATTGTCAGGTTTTGATCATAAGTCACACAACACCAGGTTATAGTCCAACAGATTTATTTGAATTTTTTTTTAGATTACTTACAGTGTGGAAACAGGCCCTTCGGCCCAACAAGTCCACACCAACCCGCCGAAGCGCAACCCACCCATACCCCTACATTTACCCCTTACCTAACACTACGGGCAATTTAGCATGGCCAATTCACCTGACCCACACATCTTTGGACTGTGGGAGGAAACCGGAGCACCCAGAGGAAACCCACGCAGACACGGGGAGAACGTGCAAACTCCACACAGTCAGTCGCCTGAGTCGGGAATTGAACCCGGGTCTCAGGCGCTGTGAGGCAGCAGTGCTAACCACTGAAATCACAAGCTTTCAGAGGGCTGCCCCTTTGTCAGGTGACATGCAAAAAGACACATTCGCACAGAATTTACAGCAGATAGGTCAAAAGATCACACAAATGATGCGAGTGGAGTGCCCACAGACTGAATTATAAGTCTCTGCAGATGCTTAGAAGTATCAGACGGTGTGAGTAAAGTATCCATGGCTGAAAAGAAAGTGAAGGTGCTGACCTAGAAACTAATTAATTGAGGTAGAAAGATAATTACAAAAAATTAAAAATAAGGAGACAAATCAAATGGCTGAAATAACATGATAGGTATAAGAGTAACATGCTGGGAGGGTCTAACCGAATAACCAGGTAATCCAAAACTGTGCAAGCTAATGTAGGCAGAGAAATCATAACAAGTCATCAAGGTGATGGTATCAAAACAGGACAGTAAGGAAGATTTTACAGATACAGAACAGTGTAGTGGGGTTCCATGTTCATGGTTGAGGCTATCTTCATGGGTATGGTATTTGGCTATCGGTTTCTGCTCAGTGATTCTTCATTGTTGTGTATCTGAAAGGCCACCATGGAGTACGCTTACCAGAAGATCAGACACTGAATCTCCTGGACTGCTGAAGTGTTCCCTAACTGGGAGGGAACATTCCTGTCTGGTGATCGTTGCACGGTGTCCATTCGTTCGTTGTAGTGTCTGCATGGTCTCACAAGGGAACACAGTGGCTCAGTGGTCAGCACTGCTGCCTCACAGCATCAGGGACCCGAGTTCGATTCCTGCCTCGGGCGACTGTCTGTGTGGGTTACCTTTGGGTGCTCTGGTTTCCTCCCACAGTCCAAAGATGTACAGGTTAGGTGAATTGACCACGCAAAATTGTCCATAGTATTAGGTTCATTAGTCAGGGGTAAATAAGGGTGTGGGTGGGTTAATCTTGGGAGGGTCAGTGTGGACGTGTTGGGCCAAAGGGCCTGTTTCCATACTGTAGGGCATCTAATTGGTCAGGTGAATTGGCCATGCTAAATTGCCCGTAATGTTAGGTAGGGGTAAATGTGGGGTATGGGTGGGTTGCGCTTCGGCGGGTCGGTGTGGACTTGTTGGGCCGAAGGCCCTGTTTCCACACTGTAAGTCTAATCTAATCTAATCTAATATACCATGTCTCAGGGCAGAGTAGCAGGTAGACAACATTGGTTGAGACGCATAAGTGTACATGGTGAGTGGTGTCCCCATGTGTGATGATAATATCCATGTCGATGATCTGGCATGTCTTGCAGAGGTTGCCATTGTAGGGTGGACCAAAAACTTGTGATTTCAAATAAACCTGTTGGACCATATCCTGGTGTCATGTGATTTTTGACCTTGTCCACCCCACATTACACCAGGCTGTGGTGAGTGAGGAAAAGCTACTCCTGGCTCCAGCAGCACCAGCATCAAGGAACTCTGTTTACCCTCGAAAATGTTGATTGAATTTTCAAAACATCTCTCATGATTTCTTCTACAGATAAGTATAGGCTAGTCTCAACACCAGCTGACATCCATAAGGGTTGTCATGTGACCTTTGGGTGCCATTTCATAAGATTTATTGCCCATTTTAAACACAGATTGGTTTTGTTTTTTCACAAACGTATATGAATATAATTGTGCAGTTGTGACATATTGTTTAAATACCACTTCATCACATTATTTTGCTGTTTACAAATTAATGATAGCAGTAATAATAGAATGCCTTTGTGTAACCTAGTACTGTAAATGCAAGAGAGGTTTGCAGTGATTGATCCTATATGTTCGATGTTAAATGTGGCATCAAGGAAAGTTAATTTAAATATGAGGCAAGTGAGTTTAAGATTCATTATTACAAGCTATAGGTATTATAATGTTTGTAGTTCATGAATAATTGTTCCTGATGAACTAACTTTACTAGGTCTTGTTCTGCCATTCTTTCCTGATAATGGGATAATTTATTTTATTACCTCATCAGGTGACAGTAAAAAATGAGGTCTGCAGATGCTGGAGATCACAGCAGCAAATGTGTTGCTGGTCAAAGCACAGCAGGTTAGGCAGCATCTCAGGAATAGAGAATTCGACGTTTCGAGCATAAGCCCTTCATCAGGACAGAAAATTCTCACTTCAGTGTTGCTGGAAAAAGATGTGTCCGACAAGGTTTTTTGTTTTTCTGCTCATCAGGACAATTCACAGGCAATCCCAAAGTAAAGGAAAAACCAACATTTCATATTGCATGAGAAGCAAATGCAGATTGGTTGGCTGGAGGATTCTGATTGGTCGAGGTTGCTACTGAGAATGCCTCATTGAGGTGAAGATTAACAATTAGTTGCCAAGCTGTGTTTAAATTGGAAACAGGCAAGTTAACTCTGATTGGTCATGGTTTGGCTCCAATGAACGACAGTCACCTGTTTTGTTCAGTTGGAACTGGTGGGCACACTCTTCCTGCCTATTATGAATAGCACCCTATATATTAATGTACGTAGCTTCCAATGCACATATGTGTACCACATGGTGCGCCTGACTGACAATCTTAAACTAGTTGTCTGAGTAAGCCTCAGCACACATATGATTATTTATCAAATACTGGCCAATCACAGAATCATCATATGTATTTTATGTTTTTTTTTAGCTATATTCATGTTCAGCACTACCACGTTTTTATTTCACATTTTTTCTCAAAAAGCATACAATCCACCTACATGAGGGCAGAACATAGAGGAAAAGAAGGGCATAATATCATGGGTCATCATGGTGGCTCGGTGGTTAGTACTGCTGCCTCACAGTGCCAAGGACCCAGACTGGATTCCACCTTTGGGTGAATGTCTGTGTGGAGTTTGCACATTCTCCCTGCATCTGCATGGGTTTCCTCCAGGTGCTTCCGTTTCCTCCCTCAGTCCAAAGACGTGCAGGTTATGTGGACTGGCCATGGAGACTACAGGGTTACAGGGACGGAGTGGGGGTCTCAGTCTGAGTGGGATGCTCTTTGGATGGTTGGTGTAGACTCAATTGGCCCAATGGCCTGACTCTACAGTGTTGGGATTCAATGATTGTGATGGATAAATCCAGAAATTGAGAGTCACATAAACAGGACTAAACATCAAGATCCTGCAGCAATTTTTAATTTGTGTAAAGTTCAATCATCACAGGAATGGTGAAGACAAAGTTGCTGAATGTACTTGTCTTACAAAGCCAAATGATCGTATCATTTTCACAGGTAACTATATTCCTCACAAATTTCAAATGCTTTCCTGTTCACAAAGGATTGTCAATTTCAGTGCAATATCTTAATATTAAATAAATAAAAATATTTGAATTAAAACCAAATAATGGATGCTCACCACTGGAAATGTATGAAAACATGAAAAATGGGACTTCTCCAACACCATTTACAACAAAACTAATTTCAATGTCTCTTTACAGGCACTAAAAAATACACATTTGATTATTTTCTATTGAATTCAACAGTCAATGTATGGTCAACAAGTTAATGTGTGATGCCTCAGCCACAAAGAGACTGTGCGTGTAAGAGCAGTAAATCTGCTTCAGAAGCCTTATGTCATCTCAGAGCTTGTTGAATTCTATGACTGTATTAAATGTGTTCATTGTAAGTCTTACCAAAACTACATTATCAGGGCATTGTGCAGCCAGAACATTATATCTCCAGACTGCAGTTATTTTCTTAAAGGCCTGTTATGTTTGCTGGTTCCCTCCTCCCCCACAATGTGGTCAGAATAATGAAGGGCTAATAGACAGAAACATAGCTGACATGATACTACAACTGCTGTACTGGAGACTGCAAGGCTGACTTTTCAACAGACCCCACTGGAGGGATCCTTCCCTGCTCGTTATGCGTGTTAGGACATTGCTAGCATGGCATATTTCACACCTCATTTAAAAGTAATTCCTGCAGCTACAATGTTTTAACAGGTATTTCATATTTAAGGTTCACTGCCAGCCTTACACATAGAGAGAATGGGCCCTCACAGCATGTTTGAACAATGCAGAGAACATTATGATAAGGTGCACTGAAGCAATGAAAAGCTTTGGCATCTGGGAACTCTACAGGTTTACAGTCTGGTCAAATGCCAATAGATTTGTACTGCACATATTTCTATTCTATTCCCAGCTCTATTTTTGCTCCCAAGGAGTACCAAGTCAGCCACCACCAAGTCAGGCATTATTTACATACGGAGAGTCCTTGACACTGATCCAGCTTCTTCATAGCCAGCTCTCAGTGTGAACAGAACCTCTGAGACTGCTGTTGATAGCTGTCAGCCAGGGCTCCCTGATTAGACCAGATGAATAGCCCCAATCAGGGAGCTCATATTCTATGAGGTCAATGTGGCTGACCTTGTTACAATCACTGAATTCGCCCCCATCTGAGTCCAAGGACATGGTCCAGTTTTTTTTTATCTTTCATGTGCAAACTTTATGTGGTACAGTTTAACTAAGTCCGAGAAGCAGTTCAGCTGAATATCGGTCATTAGCATTCAGGCCAAGTTGTTATCAAAGATATCTCCATGTATATAATATGATATAATGAGCTTTTATGAAATAAATAAATGGCAAATATCCTTTTTTGACTGGATGACACATTATATAATTCAATAGGGTAGTTAATGAATGGTCGGGGAAGTTGTTTAAACCTGCCAGGGCTTGGCTGTTGGTGCATGCGAGAGAATAAAACACAATTATGCTGGCTCACGTCCCCATGCCAACAGCAAGCTTTGCATTTAGCTGTGGCAGAAAACACCACCAGAGCATTAAAAAGAAGAAGCGTTGGTAGGCCATTTGGTCCATCAAGACTGTCTTGTCAAAATATAATAACTGATATGGCTATGGTTTGAATTTCACTTTCATGACTCTCATCATAATCTGTGACAATCCGAGAATGTAGGTAAGTGGGATTGTGAATGCCACAACTCGCCTGATTAGGCCTCCCATCTTACCAAACAACCTCAACATTGAGAAAATCAGACAAGGAAACAGGAGTAGTTCAACTCACTGCTTGCTCCAAATGACCTCAATGTTAGAAGCCGGGTGCTAATACCTCAGGGCACACTGACTTCATGTCAGATCTCTCATCCACTTGCCGGATGCTTCTGCACTTCAGTGCTGTGCCTCAGACTGTACCAAAAACTATCATTGTAATGCTGCAGCACTTAGGACACACACCCAGCTCATGGCCAGAGCCAGGCGACATCTCCAGGCTAGTCACTTGCTGCAACTGAGCTTGGTCTCGCTGAGCCCACCTGGATGCTTACAGAGTACATGCCATGCATTGCTTTTCCTTGTCTGTACACCCTTTGCCTCCCCTGCCAAAGATACCAAATTCATATTACTGCTGTAAAAACAAAAAATAAAATTGCTGGAAAAACTCAGCCAGTCCGTCAGTACAGAATCATAGAGATGTACAGCACGGAAACAGACCCTTTGGTCAACTCATCCATGCTGACCAGATATCCCAACCCAATCTAGTCCCACCCGCCAGCACCTGGCCCATATCCCTTCAAATCCTTCCTATGCATATACCCATCCAGATGCTTTTAAATCTTGAAATTGTACCAGCCTCCACCACTTCCTCTGGTAGCTTATTCCATACACGTACCACCCTCTGCGTGAAAAAGCTGCTCCTTAGGTCTCTTTTAAGTTTTTCCCCTCTCATACTAAACCTATGCCCTCTAGTTCTGGACCCCCCCATCCCAGGGAAAAGACATTATCTATCCGTGCCCTTCATGATTTTATAAACCTCTATAAGATCACCCTTCGGTCTCCGACGCTCCAGGGAAAACAGCCCCAGCCTATTCAGCTTCTCCTTGTAGCTCAAACCCTCCAACCCTGGCAACATCCTTGTAAATCTTTTCTGAAGCTTTTCAAGTTTCACAACATCCTTCCAATAAGGAGGAGACCTTAATTGCACACACTATTCTAAAAGTGGCCTAACCAATGTCCTGTACAGCCACAGCATGACCTCCCAACTCCTGTACTCAATATTCTGACCAATAAAGGAAAGCATACCAAATGCCTTCTTCACAATCCTATCTACTTGCGACCCTACTTTCAAGGAACTATGAACCTGCACTCCAAGGTCTCTTTGTTCAGCAACACTCCCCAGGACCTAACCATGATGTGTATAAGTCCTGCTCTGATTTGCTTTTCCAAAGTGCAACACCTCACATTTACTAAATTAAACTCCATCTGCCCCTTCTCATTGATCCATCTGATCACGATTCCATTGTACTCTGAGGTAACCTTCTTTGGTGTGATCTGCAAACTTACTAACTATACCTCCTACGTTCACATATATAAATGACAAAAAGCAGTGGAACTAACACTGGTCACAGGCCTCTAAACTGAAAAGCAACCCCCCACCACCACCTTCTGTCTCCTACCTTTGAGCCTGTTCTGTATCCAAATGGCTAATTCTCCCTGTATTCCATGAGATCTAACCCTGCTAGCCAGTCTACCATGAGGAACCTTGTCGAAAGCCTTTCTGAAGTCCATATAGATCACGTCCACTGCTCTGCCCTCATCAGTGTTCTTCGTTGCTTCTTCAAAAAACTCAATCAAGTTTGTGAGACATGAATTCCCACGCACAAAGCCATGTTTACTATCCCTAATCAGTCCTTGCCTTTCCAAAAACATGTACATCCTGTCCCTCAGGATTGCCTCCAACAACTTGTCCACCACCGATGTCAGGCTCACTGGTCTATAATTCCCTGGCTTGTCCTTACCACCTTTCTTAAATAGTCACACCACATTAGCCAACCTCCAGTCTTCTTGCACCTCACCTGTGACTATCGATGATCCAAATATCTTAGTAAGGGGCCCAGCAATCACTTCCTTAGCTTCTAGTACACCTGATCAGATCCTGGGAATTTATTCACTTCTCTGCATTTCATGACATCCAGCACCACCTTCTCTGTAATATGGACATTTTCAAGATGTCATCATCCATTTCCCCACATTCTATATCTTCCATGTCCTTTTCCATAGTAAACGCTGATGCAAAATACTTGTTTAGTATCTTCCCCATCTCCTGCGGCTCCACATATAGGCTGCCTTGCTGATCTTTGAGGGGCCCGAATCTCTTCCCTAGTTACCCTTTTGTCCTTAATGTATTTATAAAATCCCTTTGGATTCTCCTTAACCCTATTTGCCAAAGCTGGTTCATGGCCCCTTTTTGCCCTCCTGATTTCCCTCTTAAGTACACCCCTACTGCCTTTATTCTCTTTTTAATGTTTCACTGAATCTCTGCTGTCAATACTTGATATATGCTTCCTTCTTTTCCTAACCAAAACCTCAATTTCTCTGGTCATCCAACATTCCCTATACCTACCAGCCTTCCCTTTCACCCTAACAGGAATATATTTTTCTGGACTCACATTATCTCATTTCTGAAGGCTTCCCATTTTCCAGCCGTCCCTTTGCCTGCGAACATCTACTCCCAATCAGCATGTGAAAGTTCTTGTCTAATACTGTCAAAATTGGCCTTTCTCTAATTTAAAACTTCAACTTTTAGATCCAGTCCATCCTTTTCCATCACTATTTTAAAACTAATAAAATTATGGTTGCTGGGGCCAAAGTGCTCCCCCACTGACACCTCAGACACTTGCCCTGCCTTAATTTCCTAAGAGCAGATCAAGTTGTGCATCTTCTCTAGTAGGTACATCCACATACTGAATCAGAAAATTTTCTTCTCCACACTTGACTAATTCCTCTCCATCTAAACCCTTAACACTATGGCAGTCCCAGTCTATATTTGGAAAGTTAAAATCCCCTACCATAACCATCCTATTATTCTCATAAATAACGGAGATCTCCTTACAAGTTTGTTTTTAATTTCCCGCTGATTATTGGGGGGGGGGTCTATAATACAATTCCAATAAGGTGATCATCCCTTTCTTATTTCTCAGTTCTACCCAAATAACTTCCCTGTTCTCTGCCTTGTTCTTTTCACAGAGTGATGGGCCAAATGGTCTCTTTCCATACTGTAGGAGTTATATGACATTTTCTATGATGGATTTTCATGTTGTGGTCCCTGCTTGGTAGAGTGACCTTCCTCAGCCCCGCAGATTTAATATTAACAGTGAGCACACCAATTGCCTGCTTAAGGATCACCACTAGCTGTGAAACAGTAAAGTCACCCCAGGAGGATGTGGCACATTGGTACTGTTCCTATCTCAAAGCTAGGAGGCCTGGGTTCAAATCCTACTTGCTCCAGAGTTGTGCAATGTCATGGCTGAACAGATTAATTCAAAAATATCTAGAGGTGCCCAGTGTCCTTCCTGCTACCAACATAATGAGAGGAGAGCTGCGAAGGTCACAGGATTTCCATACACCACCCTTCCAACAGATTACCTGCAACTCCAATTCCCCACCACTAAATGCAGGATGGCACAGGGCTGTAAACTCTGCCAGCTGGGTGAATTTGACCTTACTACTAGCAGCAAAGAATCACGAAATAGAATCCCCTGCAGCAAGCCATTTGGCCCTTCAAGTCAACACTGACCCTCTGACCCAACCCCCGGCACCCCACCCCACACAAACCACGTAAACCTGCATTTCCCTGCATGACCAATCTGCACACCCTGCGACTGTGGATGGAAACCAGGGCAAACTCACGCAGACACGGGGAGAATGTGCAAATTCCACACAGACAGTCGCCTGAGGGTGGAATCAAACCCAGGTGCCTGGTGCTGTGAGGCAGCAGGGCTAACCACTGAGCTACCGTGCTGCTCTAAAGACCCATATAAAATCCAACCTGGACCCAGGAACATGATAGCACTGGAGCAGGTGAGTGGAGAATTCCGACTTCCAACCAGCAGCGGGTTTGAGTGCTGGCACGGGCTAGAGCCTTGGAAAGTGCTGTCGGATTTGGAGCTTGACACAATCCCATCCGCTTCCAGGTGTGACTCAGAACAGTTTGAAGGAGATTGAGAAATCCTAGTGGAGCAGTCAAATGAACCATCCAAATCTTTAAATCCCCAATTCGCTGAGAATTCAAACATTCTGGTTTTACCAGCCAGTTCTCAGGTTTCCCAAACCCTTTTTTTGTTTTGGAAACATCCTTTATTCATAATAAATCACAGTCACTGGGGCATTTTGATTCTGTACATAAGTAGAACAAATAAACCCAAGGCATTTCTTACTTATACATGAACAGACCCTTATTTAACTTCAGCACAAAGACCTTAGATAGTAGTCTTGCCCCATTGGTCCTTGGTAGCAGCTACCCCAGCTTTACTGCATCCCTCAGCACATAGTTCTGGATCTTGGAATGTGCCAGTCTGCAATACTTAGTTAAGGTCAACTCCTCGCTCTGGAAGGTCAACAAGTTTCAGGCAGACCAAGGGATGTCTTTCACAGAGTTACTGCCTTCCAGGGGCAGTTGATGTTTGTCTCGATGTGCATCCCAGGGAGCAAGCCATGGAGTACAGAGTCCCATGTTACGGAGCTGCTTGAGACAAACGTTAACAAAATCCATGGCATCTTTTTCCAGGCTTCCTTTGCAAATGCACATTCCAGAAGGAGATGGGTGACAGTGGCTAATCACTCCCTTATTAGAAGGAGGCATGTGATGGTGCAGAGAGTCTGGGTGTACATGAAGGATCTCACAGGCAGTGCCGTCCTCACCACCAGCCATGCAATGTCTTGGAGCTTGTTGGAAAATTCTGGATGAGACTTTGCCAATCTGCTCAGGGAACAACCCAACAGGATCCACCCTCTCCTTTCCCCACAGGATTTCAGAGGCACTGCTTGCTGACCACTTCCAGATGGGCTTGTGGTCAAACGATTTTTCTTTGCAACTTTGTCCACAAAAGACAGGTGATACTGAACAGTCCAACACCAGGAGTATTCCCCAGCAACAGGGCCAGTCCCATTCTTTGCAAGACCAGGGACCACTAGAACCTCAGTATGCAGTGACACTTGGTGTTTGCATAGCGAGGGTCTATGCACAGTTTGATGCAGCTGCACACTAAGCTGGCCAACAGGATGAGGGCGGCATTGGATATGTCCTTTTCCCCTTAACCAGAGTTTTGTACATGGTATCTCTGTGGTCACGCTCTATTTTAAATCTCCAGATAAAATGGGAAATGCCGCAGATGACTGCAATGGGGTACATTCTTGGAATGGGCCAGATCTGTGTCATGTACAACAACAGAGACAGTATCTCACACCTGATGACCAGGTTTTTACCCACAATGGATAAGGAGCAGTGCATCCAAAAGCCCAGTGTCTGCCTCAACCCCAGTGATATGCTTGTCCTAAGCTTTAAGCTCCTGGCCCCTCCAAAATATATTCCCAGCACCTTCAGGTAACCTGTTCTGACAATGAAGGGGATAAAGAATCAGTTGGTCCAGTTCCTAAAGAATGTGGACTCACTCTTACCTCAATTTAGCTTGGCTTCAAGAGGCCAGTTCAAACTGGTCACAGACAGTCATGAGTCTATGTGCTGATAGTGGATCCAAGCAGAAAATGGTGATGTCCTCTATGTAGAGGGAAGCTTTGATCTGTTGTCCTCTGCTGCAAGGAATAGTGCGCCCCCCCCCTCCTTGCCCCACCTCATCCTCCACCCCTAGACTCACATCTTTCCTGATGGACATCGCAAAAGGCTCTATCCAACACACAAACAAGACAGGAGAGAATGAGCAGCCCTGTCTGACTCCGGATCTGGTCAGGGAGCTCTCTGGTTCCCACCCATTGATTGAGACTGCACTAAAAATGTTGGTGTAGAGCAGTCGGATCTAACTGCGGATTCCCTCCCTAAAACCCATTTTGAAGAGCACATTCCATATGTAGGTGTGTGATATCCTATTAAAGACCTCCTCCTGATGTTATGAACCAAACCAAATGCCCTCAAACTATATTAAGAAGGTGGTCTGGACCCTAATTATTTCTTATTTTAAAGGTAAGTGGAAGGCATTGCATTCCCGATGCAATTTCATTGGTCAAATTACTTGATTTTAAACAAAATTCACTTTATTTTTACACTACAATTAAAATACATTAAAATACATTAAAAATAAAAGAAAAGAATTAGCTTAACTGTGAGTCCATTGAAATGCTTAACAAAATAATATATATATATTAACTACCACTAATGAACTGTTCCAATATAGTAAATCCGATTAAAAACACCTGTGGCAAAGGTATACGCAGTAAAATCAATTGTCTCATGTGCAATTCTAGCAGCAGGATATGAACCCCAAGCTTTTAGCTGTAACAGAGAGAGGAATAAGAGCTTCCACATCCAGCTTCAAGACCCCCGTAAATGCTAAAAGCTAAAACTAAATCCTGGCTTGGTGGGACCTTGACTCCACCCATTCAGGCTGCTTCTATTGTTCCAACTTTATAAAACAAAACTCCCAAGGCCTCACAAGCTATTTATTTCATCAGCTTTGAGCAAGTCATTCAGCACCTCTGTCTCAATAAAGGAAACCAGGACAAAATACATCTCTTAAAGCCATAGTATCGTCACCCAGGTGCAGGCAGGTGTCCACACACACACCGCTTCCCCCCTCCTGTCTTGCACGGAGGCAATCGCATCCCTGAAGAGTGTGAGGCCCTCAGAGATCATCCTGCTTGATATAGCACAGGTTTGGGGTCAGGGTGAATCACGGATCCCAGAGCAGACTTGACCCAGTTGGCCTTGACCTTTGAAAGGACTTTGTAACCTGCACACAGCAGTGAAACTGGTCTCCAGTTTCTAATTTCCTCCATTTCCCCCTCCTGCTTTTCGATGGGGCTGATGACAGTTTTCCTCATGGATTTGCACATTCTGTCTGACAGAAGCATACAGTCCTACACCTCCAGCAGCTCCTGCCCAATCAAGTCCATCAGAGCCAGGTACAATTTAACTGGGAAGCTGTCACTTCGGCAGTTTTACTCTTTTTGAAAGACTCGAGGACTTTGGCCAGCTCATCCAGTGATAACGGCCGGTCCAGCCTGTCCTGCATGGTGCTGTCTAAGACCTTTGCTGTCTGTGAGCTTTGTGTCATACAGACTGGCATAAAAGGATTTGCTAATCCTCACACCCTGAGACAGATTGAGATGACTTCTTCCACCAGTGACTGGAAACTCAAAGAGGGGCTTCACAGTTCTCCAACCCTGTGTAATCCCTTTTGAGTTCCTCAGTGGTTCCAGGAGTCAACAGTTTCACATTCAGCTTCCATGTTTCCTTGGCGGCCCGCTGGTGGTCCTGTAGGTGACAGTCCGCCAGCAGGAGGCAGTGGTCAGAGAAGAACACCAGCTTGACATCTGCTTCACCCATCACCACCTCCTTAACCTTGGAGGTGGTGACGTTGCCTCCTTGCTGCACAATCCCCAGGCTGGAGGAACGGTAATCGTTTCCCCCCACCCCGTCCAAATCGAAGGCTCGTGGGCCCACAAGCTCCACCATTTCCTGTAGCTGCTGAGGTGCAGGATCCCGCTCTCCTGCAGAAATCGGAGGTCCGCTTTTGCATTGGCCAGGTAAGCCAAGGTAGAAATACATTACGTAGCAGATTAACTGCTACTCACATTAATGCTGACATTTTTAAAACACATTTTGAGAGTTTATAGAACTACCCAAAGACCTAGTGTCCACGCCCCCCTTCCTCGACAGTCTCATCACTGAGAGAATCCCTATGTCATGAGCAAACTGTTGAACAGTCCGAGCGCTGAGGTAGCTGTTCTGTTCCTCCTGATGCAATGTCATCGGTGTGAGGACGAAGCCAGGAAGGTTTGGTTTGGTGTCTGAAAGAACGGCCCTTGTGCTCTGCTCCTGATCCAGAGCACCACTGCTCCCAGTTTCCCGGAGCTGTGGGGCAGAGGGTACTCCCTGGTTCCCTGAACCCGAGCCCTCATGGCATCCATCATTTCCAGATTGGGGGTTGGGGTGCTCCTTTCCTTCTTCCCCCACTGTATTGTTGTTCTTGTTCTTCATTGTCAGAGGAGTTGTCGGTGAGTCCATCATGCAGCTGCCTCTTTCTGTTTTGCTCTGGGGGCCTGATGTGTTTTTCTTTTCTGGTTGTTTCACACCGGTATCTGCTCTCCCACCTCCTTCATAAACTCTGTCTGTCTGGTGCGACCTCCTTTTCCTCCTCTCCAGCCTGTTCTCCCATCTTCTGGGTGCCCCTCAGTTCAGTTTTCTCCTGTTAAGGTAACACCTTGCCGTCTGACAGGTTGGGAAACCATCAAACAGAGTAACTCAATCCTTATTCAGGTGATTGCACAGAATCTTTATGGTGTGAGAACTGGCCTCTTGGTTCAGCCAGTCCACACCAACTCTTCAAAGAGCATCCCACCCAGAGTCACCCACCCACCTGCCCTATCTCTGCATTTCCAGTGGCCAATCCACCAAACCGGGACATCTGTGGACTGTGGGAGGAAACCAGAGTACCCGGGGGAAACCCATTCAGACAGGGGGAGAATGATCTCACAGATAGTTGCCCAAGGGTGGAATTGAACCCAGATCCCTGGTGCTGCAAGGCAGCAGTACTAACCACTGAGCCACTGTGCCAGCCAGTGGGAGGCTGGTGTTTATGATACTCTTCTGAAGGTTGCTTTCACTGTTTGACAGATGATTTCCAATTTCTGGGCAGTTAGTTCCCCTGTCTCATACCTCACTCATCTCGATATGTTGAGAGATAGGGTTTTATGATATATAAACTACGATGTAACTGTAACTTCACTGGTCATGTGCTAGTGTTCCTCGAGAAGGTTGGAACTGATACTACACAGAGCTTGCTTGCTCCACAGCATCACCATTAGGTACACACTATTAGTAAATGTTGTTTAAAATTAAAATTAATTTTAATTATAACAAAGGGCTGGCCTGAACTTGTGCGAAGGACCAAAGAATCGAGATCAATCTGAATGCCTGCTGTTGTTAGACTTCAGTGCAGCTTCTGTAGTTCCACCAGAGGAGCAAGACTACCAACACAGATAATATCAGACCTCCCGTCGTCTCCATTCCTGTGACTGCTGAAAACTCTGGAATCAGTTTCCCCATCTCTCACCCAAGCCATGGTCCCTTCAACCAGATGGGCAGCACACTGCTGCCTCACAGTGTCAGGGACCCATGTTCGATTCCAGCCTCAGGTGACTGTCTGCGTGGAATTTGTACATTCTCCCTGTGTCTGCATGGGTTTCTGCTGAGTGCTCTGATTTCCTCACACAGTTCAAAGATGTGCAGGTTAGGATGATTGGCCATGCTAAGTTGTCCCATCGTGTCCAGGGATGTGTAGGCTAGGTGGATTGGCAATGGGAAATGTGGGGTTACAGGTATGGGGGGACGGGAGTCTGGGTAGGATGCCCTTTGGAAGGTCGTGCAGACTTGATGGGCTGAATGGCCTCTTTCCGCACTGTAGGGTTTCTCTTCTAAGTTCTTCCTTTGACAGATCCACTGGATGATCCCTCTTGATGGGAAAGTAATGGGCTGGATGAGCCGTAGAGTCAGTGTAAAGCTGCAGACAGAAGAGGCAGTTTCCATGATCTCATACCAACTGTTCCATTTGGATAAATTCCTCCCTAAGTGTTCACCAAATCATTAACACGATGTAGTGACTCAGGCTCAGTCTCCTCCATAGCATCTGTCAATGCCAATGAGGTAAATTTAAAATGCAGCACAAGTTTTATATGCCATTAAATAACACGAGTACATTAGTTTTAATTTTAATTTTAACAGACAGGTCTGATTATTATATCACCAGCCAGCTGCCTGCCCAAGCCTTCCTCCTGTTCCGGCAAGCTATACTGCTTCACAGCTGCTGTGACCAATAAACTGTTAAAATCCTTTGGGGTACTGCCTGAACGATGGAATCTAATTTACATACATTATGAAGAGTTCACCCGACTAACACAGTAGCTCTGATACTCTGCTGTTTAAGCAGCCACAGGTGGAATTCCTGCAGCAAAACTCACCAGGAGGCTTCAGCTCCTGTTCTATCCAGAGGCCTTTGGAAGAGTGAAAATTGCTCTTGATGAAGCCGTACCAGTCCAAATGCAGTTCTCAGACTCACTGAGCTGAAGGTCAGGCTCATCGTTCTGAAACAAAATGAATGCACTGCACCATGTTCTTCCAGCACTCAAGTGTAGGTCTTATCATCAAAAGTAAAAAGTTACTCTGAATTTGAGAGACAATCTTACCTCAGGAAAATACTGACATTGGAGGCAGTTTAGAGAAGATTTACTCAGTTGATTCCCAAGATGAAAGGGCTGTCTTATGAAGTGAGGTTGTGCAGGCTGCCTATGGTGTTGGGGGCGGTATGTTAGCATAGATAGAGGATTGGCTAACTAACACCAGACAGGCAGTTAGGACAAGGGAGGGGGGCATTTTCAGGTTGGCAACGTGAAACTAACTGAGTGCTTTCAGGATCCGCGCTGGGGGCCACAGTTATTTACGATATATGACTTGGATGAGGAAAGTGAATGTACTTTCTCCAATATCGCAGAAGACATAAAAATAGGTGGGAATGCAAACAGTGAGGGTGAAACAATGAGTCTGGAGAGGGATATATAAACAGGTTAAGCAAATGGGCAAAACCTTGGAAGATGAAATATAATGTGTGGAAAGGTGAGGTTATCCACTTTGGCAGGTAGAATAGACGAGTTGAACATTATTTCAATAGAGACAGAATACAGAAAGCTACAGAACAGAGGGATTTAGGAGTCCTTGTCCATGAATCACAGAAACTCAACATCCAAGTTTCGTGGGTAATAGGGAAGGCAAATAGAATGTTGGCCTTTATTTCAAAGGAAATGGAGTATAAAAGTAGGGAGGTTTTGCTAAAACTGTACAAAGCACTAGTCAGACTACAGCTGGAATACTGCAAACAGTTTTGGGCCACTGAGCTAATGAAGGATATCCTGGCATTGGAGGCAATCTAGAGAAGGTTCATTTGGCTGACCCAGGCAAAGGAGGATTGTCTTACGGGTTTATGTTAAATAGATTGGATGTGTAGTCATTAGAATAGAGAAGAATCAGCTTATTGAAACATGTAAGATGCTTATGGGACTTGACAGAATAGACGTGGAAAGGTTGTTTCTACTTGTGGGAGAGTCTACGTCCTGAGGAAACAATCTTAGAATTAGGAATTGCACATTTAAGACAGAGATGAGGAGGAATGTCTTCTTTCAGAAGGTAGTTAATCTGTAGAATTCTTCTGAAAATGTGTTGCTGGTTAAAGCACAGCAGGTTAGGCAGCATCTCAAGAATAGGGAATTCGACGTTTCGAGCATAAGCCCTTCATCTGGAATGATGAAGGGCTTATGCTCGAAAGCTCATTCCTGATGAAGGGCTTATGCTCGAAACGTTGAATTCCCTATTCCTGAGATGCTGCCTAACCTGCTGTGCTTTAACCAGCAACACATTTTCAGCTGTGATCTCCAGCATCTGCAGACCTCATTTTTTTACCTGTAGAATTCTTTACCATGGCAGGCTATAGAGGCTGATATTTGAGGCTGAGATAGACTTTTTACCAGTAAGAAAATCAAAGATTGTGGGCAGAAATCAGGAAAGTGGGATTGAGGGTTATCAGTTAGACCTGATCTCATTGAATGGTAAGGCAGACTGAATAGGCTGAACGGTCTGCTAATGCTTCTATGTCTAAATGGTCTTACTCCCTATGAGTCAATACGCATTGGAGTTTAGAAAGAAAAAAAGGATTGAAACATATAACATTCGAAGGGGACTTGACAGGATTGATGCTGCACGTAAAGGAATCAAGAACTAGGGGACACACTATCAAATTTAGGAATCTCCTATTTAAGATGGAGTTGAGGAGGAATTTCCTTTCTTCGGATCTTCAGTGTTTGGAGTTCTCTCCTCTAACAAACAGTGGAAGCCAGGTCACCGAACGTATTCAAAGCTGAGCTCGAAAAATGTTTGGTTGACAAGAGAGTTAAGTGTTCTAGGGGAAGGCACGAAAATGGTGTTAAGGACACATCAGGCCAGTCAAGATTTTACTGACTAGTCGATCAGGCAGCAGGGCCTGGATGGCTCATGGGGAGGGAGTGGAAGAATGGCAATGTCACTTCGACTAGTAATCCAGAAGATCAAACTCATGTTCTGGGTTGGATCCCACCCTGGTGGATGGTGACAGTTGAGTTCAATAAAAGTAAAACTGGGATAAAAAGGTAATCCAATGACTACAATGTAATCACAGTTAATTGTTGTAAAAAGCCATCCGGCTTTAGAGAAGGAAATCTGCTATCTTCATCTGCTCTGTCTTCCAGGTGACTTCAGACCCACTACAAAGTTGTTAATTCTTAACTGCTACCTGGCAATTAGGGATGGCCAATACATGGCAGTCAAACCAGTGATGCCCATGTCCCATGATAGAATTTTTAAAAACTGCACATATTTCTGCTATTTTAAAATAAACAAAATTAATGTAGACAGCATCTAAGGGACAATGTAATGCAAATTAAAATGTCAAAGGAAGTTTACAAATTTAAATTGAAATATAATTTTGGTGTGGAGGCGATAATCATACAGCCCAGGACCTGCAGCCCCAACAGTCAGGGCAGACCTGAAGAGGAGCAGCACACATCGTAGGCTCCCTCTCCAAGGACTCTCTGGTGTCAACGTAAATAGAGGCAGGCAGTCAGGTGCTACAGTCCAGGCCCACTGCCTGGATCTATCCATGGTCACTCCACACACTCAAGAACAGACCACAAGGAGATCGTCCAATCTCCTTTCCACTTCCCATAATGTGTGCCCAAAGATCAGGAGCATGGGACCTGAAATGCAACCAAATATTTAGCAACAGTGTTTAAGGAAATAAACGAAGGTTGATTGCAGCAAATATGAATATGGCCAACAGACTCCTCAGAGGAGAATTTTCTACAGATCGCCCAAGAGGCTGAGAGTGTACCTAACCAATCATTGCACAGAACATTTCAACCACCCTCCCACCAGATCCCCGATAGTAAGGAGAGGATTCACATGTAGAGAGCTTCCACTGGGCAAAGTGAGGTAACTACCCCAAGACAGCACAGACGGTGATGCGCAGGCCCTCCCAGGGAAGATTCGGAGTCCAGGGTCAGCTCAAGTGGAAGCCCAGAGCACATTCAAGTTGCCTCATCTCCATGAAGGTTTTCGACAATGAGGCCACTATTTTAAGGCTTGAAATTTCTTTGGCCATGAGAAAAAAATAAACAAACAAGATTTGAAAGTATCTCTTAATTATCACATTCTCTTTTTGCATTTAGTACGTTCTTGCGGGGACAATCAACCTCAGATCATATTCACCATCACGTTTGTCACTTCAGACTTTTGCAGTAACTATTCAATACTACCAACAGCCATTCCATTGCTCCTTTGTGACTTTAAATGTGAAATGGTTGAAGGGGTAACTCATTTACTACAACACTATTTTAAATCCGATCACTAAGACTTCAGTATGATAGCTCCTGTATGCCTGTTCCTTGAGAATGGACAAGGTGATTGAAAGCTGAGACTGAAGGCTGCTTCACCAATCAATCATCTACCCTGGATCTCTCATAATGGAAAGAATGAAACCTTTTATTGCTGTTGAATCACAAGATTTTTAACATTTCCCTCGAATAATTGATAGCATGTTAGCCTCTCTCTCATTGCTTTTTGCAGTAAAGCAATGCCAAAGCAAAATGAGGCAGATCTTGACGTTATGCCATAGCAAAGGCATGTAATGGGAAACCAGCAGTGCGTTTTACATTCAGCCTAATTTTTATTCCCACTGAAGTCTATCCAGTCATATCAGGCATAATTTTGCAATGTCGTTTTTCTGGCAGGCAACATTTGGCAACAGAGAGCAGATATCAGAAATTTAGATCAATGCTATGCATCATTGTCCAGTTCTTATTTTAAATCGTGGAGTTCATTAAACTAAAGTGGCGCTGATCCATTCTTCTGGTTGTACAATTACCCCTATCGAAAACTGAATTCCGAAGTTTCCCCCAATTACAAGTACAGTTCGATAGTAGTTATGTTACTGGGCTAGAATTCCAGAACCTGAACTAATAATTTGTATACTTGAGTCCAAGTCGGATCCAAACATCTGAAATGTTTAAATTCAATTAATTAAATAAATCTAGAATAAAGCGTGAATATCAGTGAATAAGAACACAAGATCTAGAAGCAGGAATAAGACGATCTTTCCATTCAAGACTGCCCTGCTAATCTATAAGATCATGTCTGGTCTGCCCCAGGCCTCAATTACTTCTTCATGTGAGCTCCCCTTCTCCCTTAACTCCTCGATATATCAAAAATGTATCTACCTCCTTTATAACTAAGGATGTAAGTCCACAATTTTCTAGGGTACAGAATTCCAGAAATTCACTCCCCGTTGAGAAAATAAATTCCTTTTTCATCTCTGGTTTAAATGAATGCCCTCCTACGCTGGAACTAGTCTCCTATTTCCAGATTCCCCCACAAATGGACACAACATTTCAGCATCTATCTTGTCATATGCCCTCAGAATCTTCATTTTAATCTGCCACTTACAAAGACCTAGAAACCACCAATACCCCCCGTTTCTCTACTCCTTATGTTTTATCATTTAATTTATATCAGCTCTCATTCTTCCTACGATATTGTATCATGTCACGCTGTCCTGTGCTAAATTGCATCTGCCATGTAACTGCCCATTCCCATAACCTCTCTCGAACCTCTGGAAATCTGTTACCATCCTCCTCATTGTTTACTGCATATCCAAGTTTCACGTCAAGTGCAAACTACATCCTATATATCCAAGTAAAGTCTTTAATATAAATCAAAAGCAGTATGTGGAGCACATTTCTAATTAAGACTTCAGGAAAAGTTATATTGATCAGCAGAGAGATAGCTGCAGCAAGTGAATTCTGTATGCATTGCTGTCAGGGGAACACGCAACCAAATGTGTAAGATTAACATGCTAAATGAGTACTGAGAGGTTTTACTCTCAATTCTTCATGTGAGCTCCTCATAGACCTTCACTCCTCAATATATGAAAACTCTATCTACCTCCTCTGTGAGGAGGTGAGCTGGGAAATAGCAGAGGCAGTAGGTAGTGTTCTTCTAAAGATAGAGTTGAAAAGTATTATTGACCACTGTGTAATGGGCTTTCATTGATCTCTCCACTCACTGATCAGGGATGCAGAATACTAAAACTGAAAGCAAGAAGTGAAGTATTTAACTTCACTAGGGTAAACATTCTTGACAATCAAAATAACAAAAGTGGAAAGTCCTCCAGGGCCATCCCACTTTCCTTCAAACACAATTGTTTCACTAATTTTGCTGTTGACCTCTTTCAGACCTCATCCCATCCACAAGACCCACTGTTGAGCTTAATGCCACTAAATTACTGATGACAAATTTTCTTCACTGTCTCCCTTCCCCCACATTGGCTTTACCAATCATTCCCTTTCCCTCAGTACCCTCCCATTCAAAAGAGTCATCACTAAATCCTTTTCAGGAATATAGGGAGAACCCTTCTGCCCTTACATGCTTCTGTCCCATTTCTGACTTCACTTTTGTCTTCCTTTCCCTTCAGTTTGCTGCTGCCTCCATTTTTTTGTGATCAACTCTTCAGGACCATGTTTGAATGTTTAAGTTGATAGTTCCATCTATCCATAGCATCCTCAATGACTGTTACTATGGTGCATTCCTACTTCTCTTTTGACAAGGTCAGCAGCTCCATCATCGTCTAATATTTCTAATGCATTGACCAACTCAAGTGGACTTGGCTGCATCCATATTTATTAGCATATAATCAAACAGCCTCCATTAATACTTTTATCTACACTCCACCCACATCCAAATCCACACAACAACTTTGAGAGTTCCTCAAAAGTCCATCCTTGCCCCTTTCATCTTCCTTATATACATCATTCATGACAAATTAAAACAGATACAGGGGCAGCATCTACAAGTGAACTGGCAACACTCAGAGGTAACTTTCACTGGTTTTCTTCACTCTTCCACTGCTTCAATGCCATCAAAATTCTTTTATGACATCCCATTCTAGAATGGGTCAGTTCCTCCAGCTAAATATTTGGAAGATGGAAACCATCACCTTTAGCCCCAAGGACAAACTCTACATCCTGCCACCAACTTGACCATTATTTATGATGACTGTTTCAGGTTGAACTTCAGTGTCCTACTCAAGCACGGGCCGAGATTCTGACTGTGTGTCCTCTCCATCACCAAGGCTGGTTAATAGCAGTCTGCAGCATCATTTATACCTGGCCTTGACCCTGCAGCAACCTAAACTCTGCTGTCCCGTATCCTTTCCTGCTCCATGTCCGGCTTAGCTATCAGTTCTCTCCTTATAGATACATATGAACTCCTTGCAGTGGTGTACTTCATATCTATAGCAATTATCCTTCTGTTATAATCCCTTCAGAGACTCTTACCTTCCCCACCTTTATAACTGAGGACTGGGCAGACACTTACTCATGAATCCTTCATTTCTCTGACTCTGGCCTCTTATGTGTTTTTCCCTTGCCTTCATCTCATCATTTGTGATGTGCTTTCAGCTACCTACCTACCTAACCTCCACACATTTAAATCCCTCGGTTGCTTGGCTTTGCTGTTTGCACGTTTCTATTGAGTTTGAAATCTATTTATTCAAACTTATATTTTTCCGCTGGCTCAGCGTTACGTTTTCTCGATGGTTCTGTGGCATGCCTTTGGCTGTTTATCTACTGCAAAGACAAAAGATAGGTTGTTGTTGAAATAATCATTATTTAGATAAGGTTGGTTCCTCACACTTCAAAAGATTCATTTGATTATCTCCATATATCTGTGTAAAGTGCTTAATGGAAAATTGTCTCGAGATGATTGTAAACAACACCAATGTTTTACCTGCTTATTTAAATTGAAATAATGGTGCAGTCCCTGCCCAGACTGGCCTAATCTCCAGCTAATTTTCTTCCGTATAACTACGACCTCCATTGCCTTTACTGGGTAAAACATCCCAAGATGTATCATTAGACTAAATTGAAGCTGAGTTAAAGAAAGAGACATTAACACCTGCCTGCCTAAAGAAGAACAGGGGGCCCATGCAGTCATTTGGGCTCTGCTGACGCCTCTGCTAAATATATGGGCATATGAGTGAGAAATACACAGACCTGTATATAACAATGATAATTTCTGATCTGTGTATGTAAATGTTGACATATGTATAGCATGACCAAATGTACAGACCATCAAATTATTTTACGATTATTTTACGAATAAAGTATATTTTTGAAATAAAAAAAATTTAACAAGATGGAGAGGATATAATTAATCCAGAAAGAGGGCAGAAAAGATTTACTAGGATACTACCTGGACTGGAAGGTTTGACCCATAGGGAGAGGCTGGACAGGCCAGGCCTCTTTTCCCTGGAGCGTAGGAGGCTAAGGGGTGACCTCATATAGGTTTATAAAATCATGACAGGCCTAACTAAGCTTTTCTCCATGGTAGGAAAGTCTAAACCTTGAGGGTGTAGGTTTAAGGCGAGAGGGGAGAAATACAAAAGGGTCCAGATGGGCAATGTTTTGACACAGAGGGTGGTGAGTGTCTGGATTGGGCTGCCAGAGGTAGTTCTGTAAGCAAGTACGATTTTGTCATTTAAAAAACAATCATACAGGCATGTGGATGGGATAGGTATGGAGGGACATGAACCAAATGCAGGCAAATGGAAAGAGATTAATTGCAAAGATTGGGTGGCGTGGGCAAGTCAGGTCCAAGGGCCTGTTTCCAAGCTGTAAATCTCTATGACTCGATGATTCTGTGATAACTGACCAAAAACTGGATCAAAGACACTCTTGACCAGCCATGACTTCTGACCACTTTTAACAGTGAAGGACCTGCCTTATTTGTGATACAAAAATAGCATCGGAGTTGTGCAGAACGAAACACACAAATAAACAAAGAGATATGATTAAGTTTCTGGAACTGGTTTCAGATTTGACGCACAGAAATATTAAGATTTATCCTCTTGGGTAACATGGTTTTTGTTTTTAATAAAGTTGATATAGAGTCTGCAATGACTGACACAAATTAATACTGTTTCCAAAATTGCCTGTTACAGATTAAATGAAGTAGCAGGGCAACTGATTATTTAAGAGCCAACTCTCATTCAGCCAGAAAAATAACAAATTATCCGCCTTCAGGCACTGTTGTGCTTAAGAGACATTGAAGAGAGTGATCAGAGATACAAGCTGCAGTTTTCCTTTATGTTGTTCTTTATAATCTAACCCACTACCCATCAAATATCATTGTGTATTACAAACATAAATCCTGTTGTCTACCACAACGAGGTTACATACTTATATTTTCCATTGAATTTCCAGCAAATTATGGTGATACCAAAATTTGAAAAAAACGAGATCGTAAAATTTGTTTATCTCACATTAATGGGACTAAATTGAATGGTTACCGCAATTAGACACAATGTGCAATTAACCCATACCTCATCAAATCTGTGCAGGAAGCAAGCAAACTTCATGGTGTTGGTTAATTATAATGATTGTGGCATGTAGCCTAACATTACATGTGTAGTTGAGTGGCTGCACACCTTAGTACACAAGTCTGCTGCAAAAGACTCAATTGGGACTTTGACAGTGAGGCGTGCAGAAAATGGCTGATGGGTACGCAATGGCTGGCCTTACCAAAACTCTGCTGTCACTATCGAGGAGCATGGAGGAGGCTGGCTTTAACTTGGAGTTGAGCACTGCATGAAGCTAGAGGTATCCAGAGAGGTAATCATCCCCATGAAAATAATTCCAGATCTTGCCATGATTTGATAGCTGATATCTCAGCTACCCCAGCAACACAGAAACCACACAGCGTGGAGTACTGCAATGGAAACTCAGTCTGAGGTCAGTCGATCTCAACTCATGTCCACTCAGGCTCAGGATGTCACAATAAGGGATGGAAATACCCCAAGGGCTTCCAGTGTTGCACAACGGTCCAGCAAGCTGGAGAGCAGCGGTGGTTCTGCAGAGCATGAGGCGGCTGGGCTCTGTCCACCCAGTGCTTGTCAGTCACCCAGTCCCGAATACTGTCACTGATGCCAAGCTGGGACGGTCTGAAGCCAGGCCTTCCAAGCCCAGAGTGGCTCAAAGGAATCCTGAAAGGCCATTTGCAAGATTCTGAAAGGTAAATCAGCAGCCCCTGTAAAGCGATGCTACAACACTGGGATAGTAATGCGCAGGAGCACCAGAACAGGCAAAGACACCTGAAAGTCAGAGTTTTGTTTAATACTGGATGCTGCATTTGATAAAAGGCTGTGTCTCCTAACACCCCCAGAAGGTGCACACTTTGCATGTGGGAAATTCTGCACTTGTAAGTAAAACACTTTACCAGTAAGAAAGATGGCAGCACCCAAGTAAGTGCAATAAATATCCCGACAGGACGTAGGAAACTGGAGCAAGGTAGGCTATTTGGCCCTTTTAGCCTACTCCCCCATTCAATATGCCTCAGGTTTGAATGTAGAAAGTTGTGCTCTTGGGTCCTTCCACCTTTGGGTGTCCATTTCATGCTAGTGCCCTTTGTACAGCCTCATATCAACCAAAGCTGGCCCCACTCTCCCTCACCGAATGAAACACTTACCCTGTCCACTCTGGGTATGGCGGCAGCCATTTTCCGCTCTATCATGCATCGAGATAGAAAAGAGCAGTGTAACGTTTCATAGAGTAAGACACAGACAGCCTCTCAGTCGAGGTGGCCCACAAATCTTTGTACACCCTTGTTGCGCCCCTACCCTGTCAACCTTTCATCTTCCTCACATTCCCAGCGAACTGGTTTATCTCACTGTTCATATCCCCTTCCCCTCCCCCCCCAAGCCCCGGACATACAGCACTGTCATCCCAGACTTTATGGTGCACTGCCCTCCATCAAAATTACTAATCACTAATCCATGGCGGCACAGCGGCTCAGTGATGAGAAGAGAGTAAGTGTACAGAGAACATAAAGACCAATCCCAGTCCTGTGAAAGTTTTCGTTGATAATGTCATGCTTGCAATCAAAGTGAAAGGGTGCATGCTTTCGGAACAGGACATTCATGACCATGTGGTGAAGTACATAGCAATGACTGAGAACTGCTACAGCGAGAATTACACTTTCAAATTCATGGACTACATCCACTTCATAGAATCCCGAGGCCATTCAGCCCGTTGGGTCTGCACTGCCCCTCTGAAAAGCATCACACCCAGACCCAGCCATCCCTATATTTCCCATGGGGAATCCACCTAGCCTACACTCCCCTGGACACAATGGGCAATTTAGCATGGCCAATCCAGCTATCAGATCTTTTGGACTACAGGAGGAAACCAGAGCACTCAGAGAAAATACACCACAGGCACAATGTACAAACTCTATACAGGCAGTTGCCTAAGGCTGGAATTGACCCTGGTTCTTGGTACAATGAGGCAGCAGTGCTAACCACTGAGCCACCAGGCCACCCAGATGATTTCCTAGATGAATTGTCCACATTTACAATAGACAAAAGTGCATACATTTTGGTACAGAAAATGTTGAATTTATACATCAAGTTTCAAAACAATCTGAACTTGTTTTCAAGACTTTCTTTGCAGGAGTTTTGATACTGCTTGTGACAGTGTATCAATTGTAACAGCAATCAAGCAATTTTATGTGAACAGTGACCTTGATTTACAGAAGATGGTGATGTTTACATTAGGCAGAGCTGCTGTTATGCTGGGAGAGACAAATGGAGTCGCTGTGGTGTTGTGACATGAAATCAAACATTTGTCGGAACAGCACTGCATTTCTCACAAAGAAGATCTGGGAAGAGATGAGGCTTGGAAACGAGTGTCGACTATGCAAGATATTGAAATGCTTCTAAGAACGACCTGTCCAACGTTTAGCTGATCAACTGTGAAGAAAGGACAACTTGAAGAATTTTCCAAAGTCACAGTGTGCTTTGCAATGGCATTTTGACTACTGCGTGAGGTGAGGTAGCAAAACATTTTGCAGTAAGACTACAATGACTCGATCCTGTACTGCCCAGAACACATCAATAATAAGATACAAATAAACAAATACAATTCACAAAACCACAATATCCCATCACATTAGCAGCTCTGAATGATCATCTAGGTGAACTGGCATCACTGCAAATTCTTTTTGTTTATTTGTTGTTTTGTTTAACAACATTTGTAAAGGTTAAGATGCAGTTTGTAGGTGAACATGTGATGAAGTGAAGGTTCTGGCCAGTCCCAGCAGTGATATGGACATGGATGAAACCCTTCAATCATCCAACCGTTGTGTGACCGGCTGGAAAGCACACTTCCAGAAGAAGACTGATCAGAGCAGCATACATTTGATCAGGCGTATTCACCTGGACAAGCAAGCTAATCATGAAATTGGAAAAGACAGTATTGAGCAACTTACATTGGAAGAAGCGTAGCCACAAAGAAATGTGAACAATACTCGAAATTCAAACTAATTAAATAAAGACACGTGGATGCTTCAGATCTGAAACAAAAATTGAAATTGCTGGTGAAATTCAGAAGATTAGATTAGATTACTTACAGTGTGGAAACAGGCCCTTCGGCCCAACAAGTCCACACCGACCCGCAACCCACCCATACCCCTACATATACCCCTTACCTAACACTACGGGCAAGTTATCATGGCCAATTCACCTGATCCGCACATCTTTGGACTGTGGGAGGAAACCGGAGCACCCGGAGGAAACCCACGCAGACACAGGGAGAACGTGCAAACTCCACACAGTCAGTCGCCTGAGGCGGGAATTGAACCCAGGTCCCTGGCGCTGTGAGGCACCGCCACCGTGCCGCCCCCACTGTGCCACCGTGCCGCCCCCACTGTGCCACCGTGCCGCCCCCACTGTGCCACCGTGCCGATCTGGCAGCATCTGTAAGAAGGAAGTAGAGTTAATGTTGCGAGTTGATTGGTTCTTCATCCGAGGCCTGAGGAAGAGTCACTGGACCCAAGATGACGTTACAAATGGTGATGTTACAATCCCATGCTCACTTGGGTTAATGGTGTGGACCTAGGTTTCTATTCCTTACTTTCCATTATCATTGCTGATTGGGCAGAGACACAGAAGATCATTTGGGCTGAGTCTTGGGCTAAGACCAAGATGCATTGACTTTTTTTTTGGAAGGATTTGCATTGTGCCCCCCCCCCCCCCCCCCCCAGCAGGTTTTTCTTACCGCATTTCGCCACATTGTCTACCAAACCCACTCAATACCATATCCATCATGTCCCAGAACAACTCACTACTCAGCAAGTGGCCTGGAATTTCCTGGCATCTTTTGTATCTGCACTTTCTTTAAAAGGTCACGCTGGCCAATCATGATCAGTCTGGAGATGCCAAGCACAGTTCCTGACATTTACCCTGGGCATAACACATAGGGGCAAATTGATGCCCCACTTTGTAGGCAGGGACCTTGGTTGAGTGATGCAGACGCAGGACTTTCTCCTCCAACAGGACCAGAAGTGGAGCCCATGACACCAGACCATGGCCAGCCTGGTCTGAGGATGTCACCCAGGTTAATCCCTCTGGAGGAATGCTCAAAACTGTCCGAAGTAGTTCAATGTCCTTCTCCATCTGCCAGTGTGAGGGCCACTGATCCTTCATTCTTAGTCTATTGTTGTGACGTTACCCACCTTCCATCAAGGGTCCTGGTGTGCCACTCTTACTATTGCCTCTAACATCTTCCCTCACTCGCTGTCACCCATCCCAGCCCCTGACAGCACCAACCCTGCACCCTCTGTGCTGCCTTCTCACTTACTTACTGGGGACACTTGCCCAACTGCACCAAAAGTATCGGCTTCTCTCAACCCAGGAGTAAAGAAAACACCCACAATATAGTAGAAAGTCTCAAGGTGAGTGGTGGGCTGCCTGATAGTCAGCTCCTCATCCTTAGGAGGACAGCATTCTACCTCTGACTAACGCAAATAGCTGACTAACATTCCCAAGCCCCTGGACTGCTAACAGATACTCTCCTTATCTTAATGTGCTGGATCCCCCATTAGCAAAACTACCCACAGGACCTGATTGAGGTCTCCAACAAGCATGGTAACCTTCCCTGTTTTATGTTTGTTCTGAATGTCAAGGTAAAACAGCAGATGGACAGAAACATTACAGCACATGAACTGCGGTGGTTCAGGAAAGTAACCCACCACCACTTTTCAAAGGCAACTAGGGACAGGCTGTTTCTAATCAGCCAGAGCCACATGTTCCACAAGTGAATAACAAAAAAGATAGATAAACTGAATGATCTGAACCTTTTGAAAAATTCATTACTTTCAAAGTAAGAGTTGTGATAATGAGCATAAAAGCAATTCATAAAATGATATATTCAGTAGAACAGAATGATAACCTTCAGGTTAGAGCTAAAAGGTTCAATGCTTTATCACTGAATATAATATATTAGTATTCTTTCTAAGATAGAGGAGCTAGACAACATAATAATAGCATTTGCATTTATATAGTGCCTTAAAACATTGTTGAATTGTTTCTTAGCTTTTCACCTGGTCTATTACCTTTAATTGTAATCAATTTTTGTTTTGCAGGCAAACTCCCAGCACTGGCACAAAAGAACAGTCAACAAACAACAACAAACTAAACTGATCTGTTAATTTGCTGAGACTGAGAGAAAGGCAGACTTCAGAGATGGCAGCTGGTAAACCAAGTAATTGCCCTTAAAACGACGCTGAAAAAAAAGGGCATAGGAGAACAAGGAATAAGGAAGGGCACTCAAGCTATCTTATTTCTCCCAAGAGTCAACTGATCACAGCCCTATCATGGACTCGAGACCATAAGACACTGGAACAGAAGTAGGTGATTCCGACCACTTCTTTCCTATCACTTTGTTAAAAGGCAGAACCTGAAAGAAAAAGAAAAGTTGCAGGAATTTTTCAGGATATTAAATGGAAAGATGCATAGACAATTTAGATGTGGCTGTTATCCAGCCTTTTCAGTGCTGACAAAGTAGAATGGGATGAGAGTGACACCCAATCCAACCCTTGCAGAAGTCAATAAATGAACCAAGATATCCCATCACAGTGACCTAGGAAGGACCTGTGTAACTGAATGTCTACATATCCCCAGCTCATCATCGAACCAGCCTTTGAGATATACAACAAAGAGCCTGTTTCTGTATCCCAATAGGGAAATCCAACAAATATGTACAAAAGGGTGATCTTACTATTTTTGACTAAGTTGCAGGTTGGGTGGAGTTTTTACAAGGGATTTCAGTCAGGAGGTTGCATGAGATTTTTTCCTCTATCTTAACAAACACATCTCAGTAACTATCTCCCCCACTCCGAGAGTATCCCTCACGTCTAATTCAAGCTGCCATCTTACCACATTCCAATCCCAGAACAACTCAGCACCAAGCGGATTTCTGCTGAAAGACTGGCACACCTTGTGGGTGCTCTATGTTTGAAAGGCTGGCATGCAGCTGCACAAACACTGGCATTCTGAAGCTGCCCTGTTCAGTCACAGCTGTTCTTTGAAGGTGTCAGAGAAGAGGAAACTTGTTCTGAAATTCTCCGGCAGGGACATGGAGGTCCTATTCATGGCGATGGTACAAAGGAGAGTAGTATACTACTGGGAGGTCTGGTAGAGTTGGACATGCCACCCAGATCCTGGCAGCCGGGTCCAAGATCGCCGCCCAGGTCAGTACCATCATGACAGTCTGGTGGGAAGACCAGACTCTTCCTCTCTGCTATCTCCCACTCACTCTCTTCCCGATCTCCCACCAAGGCTCACTCTCACTATTACCTTCAACACCTTCCCTCACTCACTCTTGTCCAACACCATGAACTCTAACTGGCCCCTGTGCAGCCTCCTCACTCCCTCGGGATATCTCGCCATCCCTCCCCTACCCGGATTAGCCTTCCTTCCTCCCAGTCCAGGTGGAAGCAATCCCTAGCTGGACAGAGGGATCCCAGACGGGTTGAGAGTGTCAAATATTAAACTCCTCACTCACCCTATACAAGGACAGAAGCCTGTCATTAAGACCAGAACCACTCCTACAGGAAAGCTGAGACATCCAGCTCCCAGCAGACAAGCAAGAGCCACTTTTAGCTGTCCACGGTAGCTCTCACCTTAGCCCCACTCTTAATCATTGCACACCCACTTCCAACCACTGGCCAGAGGACCTTCTCTTCCTCGTGTTTCTCTTGTATCTCCACCACCCCTGCAGTGAAACAGCCGGCTCCTCCACCTCTGAGGGTGTCAGGATCAAGACCTCACAGGAAATAGGGCTGCACTCTGAAAGCCCACCCCCGGCAGCTCAGACCCTGAGCCCCTCAATGGAAGTATCAGCCTTGGAAAATCAGCAAATCGAATAATTGGTAGTACCTCACCACGACGGCTCTGCGATGGCAGAAGAACAAACAGCCCAGCTCACAGGCAATTAGAGAGACAGAGCAGCACTAAACGGGCACTCAGCCACAGGGGGAGCCCCCCCGCCCCCAACACACACATTTACACACACACACACACTTTCTTACCCACACACTCTCTCTCACACACATACACATGCACACACACTAACACTCACACACACACACATACACACTCACACACACCCACACACATACACATACACACTCACATACATACACACACATACACACACTCACGCACTCAAATATATACAAACATACACGCACATACACACACACACTCACACACACACACACTCACATGCATACACACACTCACACATTCACACTCATACACACACACTCACTCACACATTCACACTCATACACACACACTCACAAATACACACATACACACACACTCACGCATACACACTCACACAAATATACACACACACACTCACATACATACACCCACACATACACACACATACACACACTCTCACACTCAAACACACACATACAAACATACACACATTCACACACATGCAAACGTAAACACACACGTACACACATACACGCACACACATACACACACATACACACACATGCACTCACTAACATACACACACATACATACACATACATTTACACACACTCACGTACATGCACACACACATACACATACACATTCACACTCATACACACACACACACACTCTCGCACACATACACTCACATATACACACTCACATATACACACACTCACACACACACACACTCATTCACACATACACAGATACATACACACACTCACACATACACTCACACATACACACACACATACACACTCACACATACTCAAATACACACACATATACATTCACACACATACACACACACATACACACATACACACACACACTAGCATACATTCAAATACACACACTCACACACACACTCACATACACACACACTCACACTCACACACATACTCACACTCACTCATACACACACACTCATACACTCACACACATGCACATTTACACACATACACACACACGCGCACACATACATTCACACACATACATTCACACACATACACACACTCTCACACTCAATCACACACATTCACACATACACACACTCACAAACATACACACATTCACACACATGCAAACGTATACACACACGTACACACATACACACACTCACACACTCATGCACATTTACACACACACTCACACACTCACACACATGCACATTTACACACATACACACACACGCGCACACATACATTCACACACATACACACACATGCACTCACTCACATACACACACACACATGCACTCACCCACATACACACACACACATGCACTCACTCACATACACACACACACATACACACACACACATCTACACACACACTCACACATACATACACACACATCTACACACACACTCACACATACTCACACATACATACACACTCACACATACTCACACATACATACACACTCACACATACTCTCACACACACTCACACATACATACACACTCACACATACTCTCACACACACTCACACATACATACACACACATACTCTCACACACACTCACACATACATACACACACATACTCTCACACACACTCACACATACATACACACATACACACTCACACACACACACACACACACATACAAATACACACACATACATGCACACATACACACATATGCACACATACATTCACACACACCCACACTCACACTCACATACTCACACAACATACATTCACACACATACTCACACACTCTCGCATGCATGCACACACATACACACACACACACACATACATACACAATTACGTACATACTCACATACACATATACACACACACACACACACTCACACATATACACACTCACATACACACACACACACTCACACATATACACACTCACACTCACATACATACACACACACTCACATACATACACACACACACACATACACACACACACACACACACTCACACTCACATACACACACACTCACATACACACACACACACACTCACATACACACACACACACTCACATACACACACACACACGCACATACACACACTCACATACACACACACACACTCACATACATACACACACACGCACACACACACACATACACACACTCACATACATACACACACACGCACACACACACACACACACACTCACTCACACATATACACACTCACACACACACACACACACACACTCACATACATACACACACACACTCACACTCACACTCACATACACACACACTCACATACACACACACACGCACACACACACATACACACACACACACACACACACGCACACACACACACACATACACACACACGTACACCCACACTCACATACACACACTCACACACACATACACATACACACACTCACACACACATACACATACATACACACTCACACAAACTCTCACTCACACTCATACATACACACACACTCACATAGATACACACTCACACTTACACACACTCACACATACACATGCATACACACACATATACACACTCACACTCACACACATATACACATACACACACATACATACACACACTCACACAATCACATACATACACACACACACACATACACACACACTCACTCACACTCACA